>NC_079311.1:10897119-10959514 GCF_023638135.1 Falco biarmicus
CAGTGGGATGAGATGATCATTTTACCTTCCTTCCAAAGGAAACATTATGTTCTGCTCTGCTCTGTTCTGTTCTCTCTTCTCTTCTCTTCTCTTCTCTTCTCTTCTCTTCTCTTCTCTTCTCTTCTCTTCTCTTCTCTTCTCTTCTCTTCTCTTCTCTTCTCTTCTCTTCTCTTCTCTTCTCTTCTCTTCTCTTCTCTTCTCTTCTCTTCTCTTCTCTTCTCTTCTCTTCTCTTCTCTTCTCTTCTCTTCTCTTCTCTTCTCTTTTCTTCTGTGCTGTTCTCTTCTCTTCTCTTCTCTTCTCTTCTCTTCTCTTCTCTTCTCTTCTCTTCTCTTCTCTTCTCTTCTCTTCTCTTCTCTTCTCTTCTCTTCTCTTCTCTTCTCTTCTCTTCTCTTCTCTTCTCTTCTCTTCTCTTCTCTTCTCTTCTCTTCTCTTCTCTTCTCTTCTCTTCTCTTCTCTTCTCTTCTGTGCTGTTCTGTGCTGTTCTGTGCCATTCTCTCCTCTGCCAGGCTAGGCTAGGCGTGAGTTTGCATGGCTTGATGGCACTGGAGTTTCTAGTGCTGTGCAACCTGGGCTCAAAAAATCAGCTCAACCCACACCCCACCCAACACAAGGCAACCCAAGCCAAGCCAGCTGCCATTGTACTTTCTCTCAGAGCTGGTGCGGACAGGATTCAGCCTGGAAGGTGACGCTTCCCTACCAAAGGCCTCCTGGTACCGTGACTGTGGGATCTGAGGAGAACGTGAGGGCACGGAATATACACAAGGAGGTGACATTTGAGCACGCGCCTGCTGTCCACATGTGCATCTTCCCAAGTTTGTGCTCCTTACCTCTTCTCCTCTGGTGGTATCTCTACATTTCTTCTCTCACTGCCCTGCCCTTGGTCCCTGCCTCCTTGACAGCTCTCCCAGTAGCGAGCTTACCCTGGCCGACACCAGACAGTGCAGAGAACCCAGAGCAGAGCAGAAGTGTTGGTAGCGGGCAGAGGGAGGGACTGGGTGCAGGCTGAGGGCATTGGACGTGCGATGAAAGCAACTTCCCCTCCTGCCCGCTCTGCCCTCGGCATCTGCTGTGCTGCAGCTGCAGCAGGATTGCCTGCAGGAGGAGGTGCTGCCCACATGGCCCTGGGGCTCCGGGGACCTATGGCCGTTCCCCCCCCCACCCCCCCCAGGCAGGTGCCACCCACGGTCGGGCACAGGAATCAGGGACGGGCACCAGAAGAGAGAGAAAGACACACACAGAGCCTGTGTCAGGGAAACAGGAATTTATTTCCTTGCCCTTGAACATGGAGGTGCTGGAGCCGTGCTAGCGGGTCACCTCTTGCAGGGCTGGGGAGAGTCCTGGGGGTCCGTGGCCCTCCTCTTTGGGGGGCGCCGGGGTCCCCTGGGCAAGTGGTCCTCCCTGTCCCAGACAGGATCCAAGGGGCTGCGGCGGCTGCCCTGGGCAGAGGGACCAGCCACCACCTGTGCCTGCCGCGGCTCCTCCTGGGGCTGCTCCTGCTCTGCAGGGACGGGCGCAGGTGAGCGGTGGCCAAGACCCCTGTGGAGGGCGGCCTCTGACGTGCCGGCTTCCTCCTGGCTGGGGGAGCCTGCAGGGCTGCTGGAGGAGGCCAGGCTGGAGCTGGGAGTCCCCTCGTGGGAGGTGGTGCGGCAGGAGCTGGAGGAGCTGGAGCTGGAGGGGCTGGAGCTGGGAGTCCCCTCGCGGGAGGTGGTGCGGCTGGAGCTGGAGGAGCTGGAGCTGGAGGGGTTGGAGCTGGGAGTCCCCTCGCGGGAGGTGGTGCGGCTGGAGCTTGAGGAGCTGGAGCTGGAGGGGTTGGAACTAGCCACAGGGCTGTTGTCCCTGTCCCCCACAGCATGGGAGTGCAGCAGCCTCTGGGCCTGCTCGCTGCACCGCTCCACAATTATACAGATGATGCCATGGACCAGCTGCGCTGTATATTCCTCGAGGATGTCCTGCAGTATCTCGACCATAACTTCCCAATCAGGACCGCAGATGCAGAGGCAGTGCACGATGGACCCCTCTGCACTCTTTGCCAGCCACCACTGGTCCCCAAATATTGCTGCCAGCTCGTGGCGCAGCCAGGGCCGCAGGGGATCCAGGAGGTGCTGATGTCTTTTGAAAAGTTCTGCCCAGACCTGGAGGAGGAGGCCACCCACAGCTTCTGTCCCTGCAGCTCCCTGCTCAGCCAGCGATGGCATCCTCTGTGAAGAGGACGGAGGGGATGCCACAGGGTGAGGGGGCCTGTTTTCGGTCAGGCGGTCTGGAGCAGCACCTGCCTGGCTGATGGCATCTGGCAACTCAGTGCAGGCTGGGACGTTACACTGTAGGTAGTCATCTTCTGCCCGCACAGAAAACTTGATCGTCTCCATTGGTCTTCTGCAAAGGGGGCACGATGTGCCCCTGTCTGCCCAGCGCATGATGCATCCCAGGCAGAACTGGTGGTTACAGGGCATCGTGTAAGCGACCTCCTTGTCAGCCTCCTGGCAGATGGGGCAGCTCCACTCTGACTCGTTGGCCATGTCTGCTTGTTGCAGCAGGCTGGGGAGAGCCGGGGGTGAGGAGCTGCTCCCCCTCACTGGTGTCACACGCTGCAAAATGGAGAGTCCACGCTCAGCCGCTGCCTCGGGGAAGGGAGGGGAGAAAGAAATGGCCAGGCCCCTCAAGGAGGACACCCTCCCGTCTCCCCAAGTCCCCAAGTCCTGTCACCTGCCCCCACGGCCACCCCGGGGGACGGTTCCCCGCACGGCTCACCTGCGCTGCTGCAAGCACAGCCCGCGGTGCCCGGCTGCCTGATCCAGGCAGGGCCGGGGAAACACAGGCGATGGCTCTGGGATGGACACCGAGAGCTGCCGGCGGCAACCCCCAAAGCACCACCCAGCACCAGGAGAAGCCTCAGACCTCGCAGGCACGCTCGGCAGGAGGCCAGGCACGAGCCAGACTGGCCCAGGCTCTGCCAGTGCCCGAAGATAAGCGGTGAGGGATGTGAGGTCACAGACCATGGCTGGCTGATGTCACAATGGGTGACGCCAGC
This sequence comes from Falco biarmicus, assembly GCF_023638135.1. NCBI lineage: Eukaryota > Metazoa > Chordata > Aves > Falconiformes > Falconidae > Falco > Falco biarmicus. The sequence continues at coordinate 10,900,149 of NC_079311.1, forward strand.
TTCCAGAACACGGTGATGTCACAGCGGGCCTTCCGCCCCCACAGGCGCACAGCATCAGGAGAGAAAAGAAAACAGCGTTTCTTGTTTTCATCTTCTACCTTCCTGTGTTGCTCCAGCTTGGACCCCTGTGACCTGCAGCCCTGGCTGTGTGTCCCGTCCCCGCTCCTGACGCCCCGCACAGGTCTCCTGCGAGGGGGAGTGTGGTGGGACCAGTCAGCGTGGCCTGCCCACAGCTGGGTGACGCCTCCCGCAGCTGGCTGCCTTTTGCTGTGCAGTGCCAGGATCTGCAGGGAGGAGCTGGGCGCTCGGTGGGCAGCCCTGGGCCAAAGTCTCCCAGCCTGCTGGGTTGTGCCCCCACCCACAAGGAGAAGCCTAAAGGGGCACTTTGCTCCAGCCCCATCCACTCCCGCTGGCACTCGCCCACAGTGCCGGGTCCCTCTCTGCTTCCCACGTTTGCCACCCTTCTGGTCGCCGGTGCTCCTGGCCAGCTGTGGCGTTGGTTGTCCCCAAAAGCACCAGCAATGGAGCCCGATCCGCTCTGCGCTGGGAGGAGTTGTAGCGGCTGCCCCAACAGAGTACGGTCGAAGGGGCGCAGGGCTCCCTGCTGGCACCGCCGGGGAGCAGGGACGGATCCCCGTGTGGGCCGTGCTGTCCCGTTATCCGCTCTTGCCTCTGGCTTTCAGGGTCACCTCTAGTCCTTGGTCCAAGCGCTTCGTTTTTATCCCGGAAGAGCATTGCCCGTTGGGTTTATGTTTGACTCTGTGAGAGTGAAGGGTGCGGTGTAAGTCGGCCACATGGCTCTGCCCAGTACAATCTCCTGAGGTGGCAGCCCGCCTCTTCTCCTCGCAATGCTTCTCGTCTACACCAATGGGAGAGGCAAACGCACGCAGACGTTCCAGGCCGGTCTCCTCTGCACAAAGTTTTTTGCCAGTTTGCTTTTAAAGTCAGAGTGTCTCCTCTCCCCCGCTGTAGGACTGGGGGTGACGGGCACACAGACACTTTGGTTCTCTTTGCCGGGCTGCACAATTTGCCGGCACTGCTTGCCCAGTGAAATGGCTGCCCTTGTTGCTGCCTGGGGTAGGGGAAGGCCAACGCCAGGAAGCAGTTCTCTCTGCAATTGTTCTTGCACGGTTGTTCCATCTGCATGTTTGGAGGGACAGGCCTCCAACCTGAGAACCTGCCTGAAATGACGAGGACATACGCACCATGACAACATGGAGGCATCTGAATCAAGGAAATCTGCACGTTTACAAATGCTCCCCATGGTTCTGGGTGTGCGGCTACACTTGCCTTCTCCTTCTGTCTTCCATCATTGTGCTGAAAAGTTGTCCTACCTATAGGAAGACTTAAGGATTTGAACGGTACTGTGCTAGCAAGCTTTGGTTGTTGACACCTTCATTGCTGACAAAGGAAAAGCCCCTGGCCGATGGTTCAAGCTAAGGAAGTGCTGGAATAACTAGAAATGTGTAAGAACTATACAAATCCTCAGTTGATGTGCAGTGTTTAGAAAGGAATTTAAATGCTGCTGGAAGTTGCTTAGCTTTCCTTTTCCAGTATTAGCTGCCTTTTCAGTTCCACCACCATTTTAATGGTTTAGGCATCAGCTCAGTGGCTTCATTGAAGCATTCCATTGCTCTCATCCCATTCCAAAATCTTGTTGAGAATGGGCAGGTGCCAGAGAAAGAGGCGCACGATCAAAATTTTGAGCAAAACCATGAAAAAGAGGGAGCAAAGGTATCCTGCCATGGAGCTGCAGTCTTCCCCCCCTGTGCTGGAGTGGGCCACTGGCTGGGTACCCGAGCAAGGGCAGGTCTCCCTGTTCTTCTTCTCGCTGCTCGAAGCTCCCAAAGCTGCTTTGCGTGCTGTTTGCAAGGAGCTGTAAATGAGTGCAGCCAGGCCCATGGAGGGGTGTTGCCTGCCTCCTGGGGCTGCTGTAGTACAGTCAGTGGGAAGTGACCAAGTGAACTGTCGCTTCAGGTGGGCTGGGAGAGCGGAAAGGCTGTGCGTTTAAGCTGTGGGAGGAGAGTTTCCCTACCTGTCCGTTACCATCTTCTCAGGAGTACCTCCCAGGGAGAAATCCCTGGGCACATCACAGGAGTCCAAACAAGCCCGCTTCCTTCAGCCTTCAGTACCGAATCTCAGTCAGCGCTGACCGAGCACGTAGTTTAGTTTGTATTCTGTACAAACTGGCGTTTCTAAAGCAAAGTTCCTGCTGCTTTGGTGAAGGAGCCCAGTATCTCTGGCTCTCTGGTGGGTTGCGGCACTGGTCTGAAAGCTGTCTCAGCTCTTTCCCTGCACGGAACCCCTTCAGTGCCCAGGATGGCATGCACCAAAGCTGTCACTTGGCCTGTCCTTGTGCCCAGACTGTTGCCATTCTGAAGGGCAGGATCTCTTAAGCATCCCTAGAAGGGTTCTGGCTCCTTAGGGAAATAAAAAGTTACCACACACACAGAACCCCGGAGTAATATCTCTGCTTGGTTCAGAGACTTACCTGATCATCCTTGGAGACAAGGATCTCTTGTGCCACTGGCAACGGGACTGGCAGAGCCTGGGTTCCCCTGCCCAGCCACCGCTTGTTTGCAAGCAGGACGGGATGCGTTTCTCTAGGGAGGTTTGCATTTCCACTGGGGACATCATTTACAGAGCCCTGTCGTGCTTGGTTCTAAAACTTGTCTCTGTCAGGCTGAGATCTCTGCAAGGTGACGCTACTCCTTTGCAGCTGTGCATTTCCCTTTCCTACGTGATGCTTCACAAATCTGGAACTCCAGTTTGTAGAGAACTTAGAATTTAGGTTGGGAAAGACCTTGAAGGCTGTCAAGTCCAACCGTAAAGCTAACACTGCCATGTCCCAAAGTGCCCCACCTCCACCTCTTTCAAACACAGCCAGGGAAGGTGACTCAAGCACATCCCTGGGCAGCCTGTTGCCATGCTTGAGAACCCATTTGGAGAAGAAATTTTCTGTCTTTTTGCTCTGGTGTTTGGAGAACACCGTACCACCGGGTGTCACAGAAGGATCTCAGTAGGGACAGAAAGAAGGGGGAAGAGAGGCAGCAGAGAGAAGGGGAAGAGAAAGAGAAAAAGTGATGGAGGAAGGCAGGGAGGGGGTTGAGGGAGGGACGTAGGGAGGGAAGTAAGAATAAAGACAGGAAGGTAAGAAGGAAGCGGGGGAGGGAGGGAGGGTCAGAGTGGGAGGTTTAGGAGCCTTGAGGAGTGGCCAGCCTGCTCCCCATGGACAAGAGGTGTTCCATCTGCCGGGGTTCAGGTGGCCTTTGGTGGCTGCTGTCCCCAACAGGGCTCTGCAGTGCAATCTGCACATTGCAGCTGTAATTCACACCAGAACCCTCTCTCTCTAATGCATGTGGGCATAGTGAGGAATGCAATGAAAATTGCCCCAAGGGAAATGAGAAGCAGCATTTGTCAAAGGGTGGGTGGAAGCTGGAAGAACAGTAGCCTGATTCAGACAGGGAACATGAAGCATAGAGTGGTAATGCTCAGGAGGTGCTGTCACCTGTGAAATACTCTGCCTCACATTGAACTGTAACGCCTGTAATGCCACTGGTAGAAACTCAGCATGACTTGGCAGTTGTCAGTGCCATTGCTTGTCTTGAGCTGACCTAAGGTGGTTAGCTGCCCAATGATTCTTCACATTCTTTTCATTCACACTCAAAGATGGCTCTGAAATTAAAGGTCTCACACCACTACTACACCACACTTGTCTTCTCTAGAACAAGAACCCAAAAAAACTGTAAACTGACAAGGCAGAAGATGAGCCTGTGTTTCATCACTGATACAAATCCCTGGGCTAAATCCTTTGTGGATTACACCTCATTAAGCGGAGTTGTGCTAGCAAGGGCAACTTTGAACCTCTTGCAATTCCACTGTAGAAAGAAATCCAGCTTGTACTTCAAAATGCAATCATGCTATTGGAAAAGCACTGGAAAGAATTCTTTCATGGAAGTATGTGACATGTGTAAGTCAAAATATTGCAATTTAGTTTCCATGAGATATTCTTACTCTGTAATGTACACTGGAACAGAATTCATGACAAGAGGTCTGAAAGAATATATGAAAATTAAGTTTTGTCTTGCCAGAATTTCCTTTTGGAAAACACTTTCCTACAGGTTACTACATGCACACATAAAAATAATATAAACCCCAAACCTCCCCTTAGTTTTTACTGTAAAACCCCAAGTGTTGAACGGTGAGTCTATAGGCAGTCAAAGGTCCTACACCTGCTGCAGTCAACAGAAAAGGGAAACACTTGTGCATGTCCTAGAAGTCCATAACACTCAGTAGGATTTGGCCTGGGATATCTGTTTTCTTTCCATAATATTTTCTCATGACCTTGTGTGCATGCAGGACTGGTATAAAATAGGATTGCTCCTAAGCACTTTGCTGTAAGCAGTGATTTTGCTAATGCACTTGCTTGCACAAGAGTTCGAAGGACGAAGCATATTGAAAGCAACAAGGCACAGAAACAGAATGAACAGCACATGTCTTCCAGTGTAAATCAATGAAATTCATGAATACCAAGACAGAGACAGTGCTGCCTATCTTCAGCTCATCTCTGTAGGACTGAACTTTCTTGCTATAAATCCTGACACTAATGCATGATAAAAGAATCAGATTATTTATAAAAATTAAATAAAAATATTGAAGTTGTGAAAGTCAGAGGCAGTGTTTCGTATAGGTGAGAATGACAGAGCCAGAGCAGGGAGTTTTACTGTGTGTATTAGTAACGCACCTTGTTTGATAATGTAGGACGAAAAGCCATGTCCATGTTTTGCAGGGGCCTGGCTCTGTGTTGGAAGGTATTCAGAAATGCTGAAATCAGGATGTCTTGGTATAACGTGAGCATTTCAACAGCCTGAAATCACTGCAGGGACTGTATTTCTTCCTGTCATTTCCATTTACTGGCAAGCCAAACATTAAGTTGTAGTAAGGAGATTCTTGCTTTGTGAATACAGTCACTTGACACTCTCACTGATGTGGGATATTTAGATAGAGAAAGCCCAGAAGAGCTTCTGCCCTATGAAAACAATTGATACAACCCTAGGGGCTAGCCTGGTACTTGGGTCATCTGGATGTGCCACTTCCTCTGTGGACCCTGATTTCTGAAGAGGATCTGTGATTTTCATGGCATACAGATCCATCCACTTCCACTGACCTCCTAGGAACACTGCAAAAGACAAAGGGACAAAGGCAAAAAGGACAAAACCAGGAATTGCCTGGATCACTAAATCTCACATCCTGCAGATGCATCAACCGTGAAACAAGCATTTATTCCAGAAGGGCTCAAAGAACATCCTCCAGCCACTACAGAGGGTGCCTTTAGCATTCAAGAACAAAGTAGTGCCTGTCATAAAATGCAAGCTCCCTAGTCTCAGTGAACATTTCCCAGGCAGCAGCCAAAAGGAAAAGACTTACAGAAGATAAAAGTGGAAGCAAGGGAATTCTGAAAGACTCAAAGTCATCACACCTCCAAAACCTGCATACTTGGGTAACTGTTTGGCACTATGCTAGAAACTGCAGACCCTACACAGCTCTGCACACATATTTGCTGCTCCATGCTTGCTCTTGAAGGGAGTTTTGGGGCTGTGCTCACAGTTGGTTTTGGGTGAAATCAAGGAAGCTCTATAGTAGGTGCTGTTCCTTGTCTCAGACTCCCCCAATAGCAGGAGCAATGCACAGGCAAGCCCTGGATCTCAAGATGCACCAAAAAGATCTTACAGATAAAGGATTGTTTTCACATGATGTAGTAAGACTGCAGGTTGACACAATGATATTAAACATTTAGACCTGGACAAATAGATGGAGGTACCAGATGGGAAAAGGAAACAGGTGCATTTGAACAGGCATTCAATTTCCACATGGCAAACAGTAGCTCCTTTGATGTGTTTTTGAAGCAAGACAGGCTATTTTTGCAATTTTACAGGCAAGGCAGTGGACCAGAGGAGGGAAAATCCTTCTGTCTCAAGTTTGTCCCTGAGTTTGAGGTAGGGACTCTAAGGCAATACTTGAGTTGGGCTGTGGAGCAAGGCTGTCTCAACTTCTTCCACCTTAACTTCCGGATACCAGGACAGCACTGTAACCCTCCTACCCCACTAGCAAAATCTAATAGCCCTCAAACTTGTTCTTGTTTATGATTTCAGCCCACACAGGCCTACGTGGCTGGTATGAAATCACTTTGACATGTGCTTTGACACCTCCATCTTCCTGCTGGGCTGTAACAAGAGCTAGCGTCCGACTGGGTTCAACGGCACAGCAGGCCCTGTAAATGGTATGTTCAGGTATTCCTGTACTCCTCCTCAAGAAATAGGGGAAAGGACCATGGATCAGGTAAACTCCAATCTTGTCTTTTACATCCTTCAGGTAAAAACTCAAACTGAGTGCAATTAGAGGAGTAGGGGGAGCCTGATGAAAACACCAGGAGATCAATTTGAAACAGATAAGGGAAAAATACTGATTTTTACAGGGGTATCAGTCTTCTGGAAGCTGTTATCATAGGAGGCTGTTCAGGCAGAGAGTAGAAGCTGATCCAAAAAGGGATTAGGCAAATTCACATGTGTCACATCTATGAACAGATACAGGAATGCTTGGCAAACATGCATTTCTTCTTTTTCAATTCAACAGTTTACAGGTCCTGGGGAACGAAAGGGTATCAAACTACTGCGGATAGTGGGCTGGGACAGATGCTCTGCCTAAATAGTTTCCCCTTCTGCTACTGTCAGGCTACTAGGGCAGACATAGCACTCACTTAACTTGGTAGGGCTTAATAGATCGTGGACTGAAATCCTTATTGTTTTGTTGACAGAAGAGTAGATGTCTATGTTAGAAAGCTGCAATATATATCGTAAAAATTAAAGAAAGGACTTTCTTTACTATTACATGGTTGCAGTTTTTGAATGGTTCCTCAACTCAAGAAATGAACTACTACTAGCAGTAATTTGGTACAGGCTCTAAAGGAGGTAGAGGCCTGAGCTGTAGCTGGACCAAGAACTCCTTTAGGAAACCCACAGAAAAGCAGAATGACACTATGTGCATCCATGCATGTGAGCTTGGAGCACCGACAGTACAATTAACACGTGCATAGTGGGTGGCTTTTCCAAGACTTATCTATCAAGAAACAAAGAAAGTTGCAGGTACAAGGAGTCTTATACATACCTTACCCATTGTATGCAATTTGACTATGAGACAACCACTTTATTCCATAAAAATGCAGCCTATGACAGCCTAAGTGAGCCTTCTTTGAGCCCTCTCTACTAGGCAGTGTGGCTACATGGTAGTGATCTCCCCTTGAACTGGGATGCTCCTCAAGGCAGAGAGACCTTTTACCAATGATGGATCTTTGGATAAGCCCCATTGAGCAGGGACACCTCTCAGGGTTTGAGATTCCTTACCTGAGACTACGAGATTCTTCCTTACCCTAGGCAGAGAGACACCTTATTTGCAACAGAGCCTTGGTAAGTGACTGATAGAATGCTGAGTTAATCTTAATGAAATGAATGTAGCTAATTCCATTAGACATAAACTGTTCAGGTTTGAGACTAAGATTGGACCTAGTTGCACATAAGCTCCATCAGAAGCTTAGGAAGCAACGGGGTCCACTCTGAACCTCACAACTCAATGGGTTTTCCTTACTCTTTGTATTTCTTCCACTAGACATAAACTGTTGTCCAAGTCTGAGACTAAGATTGGTCCTAGCAGCACCTAAACTCCATCAGGAGTTTAAAGAGTAAAGGGGTCCTTTCTGAACTTTGTGACTCAATGGGAAGGTCTCCTTTACCCTTTTGCATCTCCTGTCTCTATGTAAATCATTCTAGTTCAATTCTAATTAAATTTTCCTTTGTATGTTTCATCCATGTACTAAGTAATAGAGTGAACCTTACCACCAAATCTTTAAGTCACAGTTTTACAACATAATATTAAAAGCACTTTTGCTAGTAATGTTAATGGTGATTCTTTGAACAATCCTAAATAACTTATTCATGACAGTTGTTCCACCACTTTCTTAGAGGTCGAGGTAGATATGTACTGTGAGACAGCACAGGGCCTGTGGTAGACTGACAGAGCGCTCCAGTAGAGTCTTTCCAAAGCCACACAACACTTCTGCCTTGAGTCAGTATTTCTGTTGCACACAAAACCATCCAGTAATTAAAGGGAGCACGTCTGCCATCTTTTTAGATATGTGCAGTATTTTATTTCTGGTTAATTATTATTATTTCTCTCTCTCCTGAGTCCTGGGAAATCACTGTTATTAAAACAGGCCTGTAGTCTTCCCTGACAGCTCTAGAATCTACCATGTCGTTTCATTTTATGGAGTATGTTTACTGAGTTGACTGCAAAAACCCTATTGTGCTAGCAGTGCATAAAAAGCATTTAAAAACCCACTGAGTTTTACAGGCTGAAGGTATAAATAGCTAGGCAGAAAACATTTTACAGTGTAGCCTTGAGATAACAAATCAAGTTACAAGATGGGTAAGGTTGGTCCATGTATATCCAAGAAGAGCAAAGACGTCATAGGGTTCATTAGTTTCAAAAACACTTCAAACATTTCTTTACAGGTAGCAACAGAACTGGAAAACACATAGACTCAAATTTTTCACGTCACTTGTATTCTAGCAGTAATTGGAAACTGTGCTAGCAGGCACAGGCCAGAGAGTCACTGATCTTTGTAACAGAGGAACTGTGAGAGTCTAGTTCCTTCTGGGCTTCCCCGAAAAATAGATGATGGCTGGGGGGGGAAATAAAAGTGAGGTCCCTTTACCTGGAGCAGGGGGAACTGGGGCTAACGTCTCACTGTCCCATGCTTCACATTGCTGTATGGAGTATATCATCTTGTTATGACCTGGCTGTAGGTACTACCATGTATGTAAGGCCAAAAGTTTCCAGTCCAATGCTCAGTGCCTCTCTGACCTGAGCAGGTCTTTTCACTTTCCTTTACTTCTGTCTCCCTATGTACAAACTGATTTCTATTATTTCACATAAGCAACCTGCTCCATCACTCCCAAAGTTGCTGTGGAGTTATTTCTTCAGCCTTGGTGAAAAAGATGAGCCAGAAGTCCTTCATAGTGGTACCTTGCAGCCATACGAACATGAACACACTCAGGTTGCTCACAGAATGTCAGACATCTCTGAAAGCGAAACTGTTAGTGCCACTGCTGCAGTGATGAGTGTAAACTAGCAGACCTTAGAATATTCACTCTGGCTGCACTAATGCACTTATATGGGTTTTGAATCAGAACTATCTCATGATAATTAGAAGAGCAAGTTAGTATCCACTTGCAAACCGATTGTTTCAACTGGGACAATTTCCTTTCCTTCACCTCCTTCCTTTCCTTAGCAGAAACAAGTTTGCATAAAGTTGTTTGCTAATATAAAAAGCATGGCACTGCTAAACATTCAGAAGCCAGTAAGTGCCAAAAGAAATGCAGCAAAAGGAGTTTTTGCATACATATTACAGATCAGGTTAAGTAGAGTGTCATATAATGATTTCATAGGGTCCTGAATGGAAAATTCTGCAACATTTCTTCATACAACTTAAAGGAAAACAAACCGAATAGCCTACCATGTGGAGATGTCTCAGCTATGCAGCTGATCACTGAATATGCCCTGTCATGCATGGCTGGCAGGAGGTTGTGACATCCTGTCTGTGGGAGCACACTGACAAAACACATGCAGCTACAGAAAGTGTACCTGAATAGTGCAGGCAGTTGAAAGGATGGCATCTTACTGTATTGCGCCTCATTCACTGCACTCCTATCTAAACAGTGTCTCACAGTGAGAGGTACAGGCTATAAAAATGTTAGGAAGTCCTGTTCAATGGCCTGTGTTGATAACAAAACATACAGTCAACAGCAGTGAAATTAAGGAACATGGTGTTCCTATAAAGATTAGTTTCTGCACTCTGGTAAAACCATGAGACAGATGACTTGTCAACAGAGGGCTCTGCATCTTAAAAACAGGACGATGGTAACAAGGCTACAGCACACCCCCTCTGTCACACCTTTTCCTGTTAGCCCACCAACTAAACAGCCTGTAATGCTAAGAAAGTCAAGCTACGATGCACAAGATAGTTGCATTGCTTAAAATTGCTGTGTTGCACACTGGTGACACTGAACAGGCCATTTTCACATGTGTCTTTGGTCTTGTCAGTAGGTGGAGGAGAAGGCACAAGTGGGTCAAATCAATCTGCTTAGAAGTATTGCAAAGTAAAATCACCTAACACTTATGTAAGATCTTGCCCTGAGGTTTGTAATATGGATATTTTAATAATAAAACTTTTGAGAACTGCTACTGTCAGGTAAGCAGATTATTCCCTTCCTAAGATGAGATGAATCACTGCTTTTCCTCATGTCTCACAATACTTAGTCAAGATTGGTATGCACACACTGTAATATCCCTTTTCTGGAACTTGATTTGAGAACTGTGGAAGTCAGCGGGAGGTATATGAGAGAAACACTTTGCATCTGTCTGATTCAGGGCCTGTGTTAAACTCTTGGTTTCATCTCACCACTGTAGGACTGGTCCTCCACTGAGCTATACAGAAAGATAAGTGTAATCTGTTTTTAACAATGAGAAATCAGGTAATGTTTGGAGATTTTTAGTCACTTCATGGAACATGGCTATGGTCTTACTGACAGGCAGAATCAGCACTCATCAACTGTAAATGCATAGAGAGTAACTCAGTGGCTGTGAGAAATAACTCAGTGATGGTACTGAGGATTCCTAAAACTTAGTTTTAAACAGCCATTGACATCCAATGATGCTCCCCTTACTGGTGGATTTCTCCACTAGTATGAGTATGGCTTCTTCCTGTGAAGAACCAAATTAGGCAGAAAGCAAAGGCAGGAAATGTTTGCACATCAAGAATGGTGACTGGGAGATATACTTTGATGACACCTGAAGGTAAAACCACACAAAAGCCGCTGAAGCCAATAGCGATGTGTCCTGGTTTCAGCTGGGATAGAGTTAATTTTCTTATTAGTAGCTGGTGCAGTGCTGTGTTTTGGATTTGGTGTAACAACATTGGTAGCAGAAGTTTTTGGTTATTGCTGGGAGATGTTTGTACTAAGTCAAGGACTTTTCAGTTTCTCAGGCCCTGCCAGCGAGAGAGCTGGATGGACACGGGAAACTGGGAGGGGACACAGCCAGGACAGGGGTGACCCAAACTAGCCAAAGAGATATTCTATACCCCAGAATGTCATGCTGAGTATAGAAACTGGGGGAAGTCAGCTGGAGCTGGCTGATAACTGCTGGTGGACTGGCTGGGCATTGGTCAGCGGGTGGTAAGCAGTCGTACTGTGCATCACTTCTTTTCTTCTCTTCCTTCCTTTTGGATTTTGTTCCCCTCCTTTTCTCCCTCCTTTTCATTATAATTGTTGCCGTTGTTATTATCATTATTGTTATCATTATTATCATCATCATTGTTATAATTATTACCCTTATCACTACATAACTGCTATATTGCTTTATTATTAATAATAATAATAATATTCCCATTATTAAATGCTTCTTACGTCAACCCTGAGTTTTGCATTCCTTCCTGATTGTCCTCCCCATCCCTCTAGGGGGTGGGCGGGGGTGGATGGTGGGGGCAGGGAAGGTAATGAGTGAGCAGCTGCATGGTACTTATTTACTGGTTGGGGTTAAACAACTACACAATGACTCTGGAGTTGTGTTAGACACCTTGTACCACAGAAGGACATCAATCACAAAATGGTGTTAGAAGCAGGGAGAAAGAGCAGATGAGAAACAAATTGTGTCCCCAGGTTTGTCGTAAAGAAATATAACAAATACAGTAGTATTTAAAAAGCCTGTCCTCTTCTTTTGGTACTATACATGTTACCAAACATAGAAAGAAACAAACTCTTCAAATACCTGGTGCTTGCAGAGACTTCTGGATGCCTCTTTGAACAGTCCTGATGTAGAACTCAGTGAGGAAATGTGAGAACCAAGTTATTCTGTGCAAATGCCATGTTTCCTACCCAGAAATACCCAAGAGCATCCCCATAGAAGCAATGGCTCTTAAAAGCACCTCTTTTCTGTAATGTCTCACTGTATGAAAGCAAAAAGGACTTCAAAGAACATTCCATGTGGCTGTGGAGTAAGCATGCTCAGACTCTCTCTGCTCGACAGGTAGGGAGCACAAAGCTTTGAAGCTTGAACAAAGAGCAGGCTATTTGTCCCTATTAGTTAGCTACAGCATTAGCCAGTAACCTGTGTCCTTCAGCTCTACTAGCATGTAGATTTGGTTTTGGTTGGTTTGGTTTGGCCATTCTGCACCTGCCACCTTCATTTTTTCCATTTGAAAGCCCTGAAGAACTGTGCCAGCATTCATCTGAAAGCATCTCTCACAAGGCTTCAGTCTCTCAAATGTTGTAGAACGGTCCTGCTAATAATGAGAGTATTTTAGCTCCAACAGGGTAATTGGAAATTGGATTTTTCTTTCCAGCATGTCCTTTGGGGTCTTCTACAATTGAGCTATTGGATGTTTTGACAGATAATTGTGATGGTAACGCTGATGGTGTAACAATAATAATAATAATAATAATAATAATAATAATAATAATAATGAGGATGATTATAACAATTTTTTCACAGTTGAATAGCAGCCTGAGAAAGTTATTTGGGAGGTTTTTTATAAAAAGCCCCAACATATGCCCAGAACAAACACATTAATCCATCTTCTACTGTACTGACAATGGGAAAAGATGTTTTACTCACATCCATCAAAATTACTCACCTTAGGCAAGTGGAGAAGATAATTTTTCAGGTCTGATTTATTTAATCCTTACTTCCAAAGACTCCACACTTTACAAAATAATCAGCCATATTCCCCTGAGTTCACTACACCATCAGAATATCATTCATGCCAACAGAGATATTATGAGGAAAATCTCAAGGTCACAAAAAGAAGACAGTTGTGTCACTAATACTAGCATTCAGGAATTGCTTTGGTCACATAAATTATTATAACACTTTGAAGGCCTGGCCAAGCCTCTGCTGTACAGGAGCTATGAGGCATGCTGTAAAGCCATTCGACTCCCACAGACCACAACATAAAAAAGGGAAGCAAAAGCAGAGGGAGATGATGTGAAAGCCAGGGAAGAGGGGATCAGGCAAACTCACACCCTTCTCCTCCAGAGCTTGTTGCTTCTCATGCCCAGCTGAACCTTGCTCTACTGCCAATACACTGAAACAAAATTATCATTGTCTGATTGACTTCTGCTTACCATCACAGCAGGCAAGCCATTCTTGTTTTGCAGACTTACCATCACCATAGCCAGCCTGCCTTTCTCCAGGACAAAGAAGGTGAGGTCAGATGAAAAGCAAATGATCATCTTTCTTTCAGTTGCTCATTTGTGATGTCTGAGGAAGACAAATGACCTGAGCACCTCCATGCAAACAATCTTGTGATGAATTAGAATAGAATACAGTATTTCATTTGGAAGGGATTTAAAATGTAATTTTGTAATATATAATTTGTAATAAATGTAAGATGATCATCTCATCCCACTGCCTGACCCCTGCAGGGCTGAGCAAAGCTTAAGGCGTGTTATTCGGGGCACTCTCCAAAGGCCTCTTGAGCACTGACAGGCTTGGGGCATCGACCAGCTCTCTAGGAAGCCTGTCCCAGTGTTTGACCACCCTCTCGGCAAAGAAATGTTCCTAACCTCAAGTCTGGACCTCCCCTGGCACAGCTCTGCACCGTTGCCATGCATCCTGTCAATGGATACCAGAAAGAAGAGATCAGCACCTCTCTCCACTTCCCACAGACAACAGGTAGGTTGTGATGTACCACAAGGACAATTTCTTTACCAAAAGGTTTTCTTTTCAGAGTGCTGGCAGGATACTTCCAACATTTTTTACATCTCTACTCCAGGACAAAGACGGAGTGAGAGAATAAATCCAGAAATACCACCAGAGGAGAAGAGATAAGAAATGTGAGATTGGGAAGATGCAGATATGGACAAGAGGTGTGTGCTCAAATGTTATGTCCTTGCATATACTCTGTGCCCTCTCATTCTCCTAAAATCACACACCTGTGGTAGCTGGAGGGCTTTAGAAGTGAAATGTCATCTTCTGAGCTGAACCCTATCAGCAGTAGCTCCCAGACAAAGCACAATGATGACTGGGTTGAGTCGAGCTGTTTTTTGAGCCCAGGTTACACATCTGTAGAAACTTCAATGCCATCAATCCACATTGTCGTCTTGTCTGTCTAGAGCCTTTTCAGGTGTATATAGGATAGGTACATTTTTGGGAAGAGATCTGCTGTCCATGACCTTCCAAAAAAAAAAACCAGGCACTAAAAAAAAAAAAAAAATACAAAAAGAAAACCAAAGACAATTACCACTGACAATTACCACTGCCAAGGCATCAGCCCCTCCTCACAGGTCAAAGGATCCAGTTCTGCTGTGTGGCTGGTCTCCTCCTCTTAGCCCCTTCAGTTTGTTGACCTCTGTCATGTCCAGTGCCCCAGATGGGACACAGTGCCCGTGGGGTCTGCCTCAGGGTGACTCCAGTCCTGTGCAGCATGACACCCCTACATGCAGTGCCACAAGGCTGGCCCTCGGGCCTGGCAGTTCCTGCTTGAACAGGACCTGTGGGTCTGGCTTGTGAGTTCAGGGAAAGTGATCTGACCAGGGAACAGTTTTCCTTGGGATGGCTGTTGGCATCTGTATCTTGCATGAGACCCCAAAGCTGACTGCACAGGACCCAGTGTCTCCTGCCAGTTTTGGTCCTGCTCTCAGCAGCTGGCAGCTGAAGGTGACTTCTAATGACCCTTCCTGCATGCATTCTCCAACCATTCCTTTGAAAGCTCAGAGCACTGAAAGTGGGAAAGATGCAGATGAGGTGAGAAAAAAAACCCTGCCAATACCACTGATCACCAGAGAACCAGGGAGTTGTAGATCTTGGATACGTTATATCTGTGGGTCTGCTCAGCTTTTTGCAGTGGTTTAGCAGGCACCACAGCAAAGCTCTACCTCTTCTCTGCAGCCCACCCTCCCCTTCCATGCAATGGTGCAGGGTAGCCCAAGCAAGGCAGACATTGCTCAGAAAGGTTTCTGACATCACTAGCATGTCATTTTTTTGTCTATTTTCAGTCTTTTCTGCCTCTCTTAGTCCATTTTAATCCCATCTGTAAAGAAGAGTGTTGAGCATAACGAACAAAGCAAACAAGCTCACTGAAACACTGAATTTTTGCTTGGAGAGTTTACAAAGTGCAGTAGGTACATCTTGGTAATTTAGCATGTACCTTCTAACCGGTGTGATAATGTCCCAAATGCACACATATACTTTAAAAACAAAACCCTAACATTCGAAAAGATCCTCCAGAAACTGATGAAAACCAGTCATCTAATAATGAATTGATTAGAGGTAGGTCTGAATGCTACCTCTTTTTGTTGGAAATCACTAGACCTTGCATGTCAAGGGATTTGTCAATTGCTGCTTCAGTACTGTCATAAATCTAAGAGGATGCTGAAGTCTGACAGCTCCTGGTTTTCCAGGGCAGCTGAAGGATTTTGTGCCCCAGCCTCCAGTAAAAGGAAGCAAACTAAGAGAAATCTGGAAAGCTTAACACTGAAAAACCTTAATCTTGACATTTCAAACATATATACTGAAAAGAGAGGTGCAGTATTATGAATGATTGACTATTAAAGTGGAGGTCATTTTAAGCATTTGTATGCACTCAAGGATTTTTACCATGTCCTTTGAATGCCTGGGAAGTCCAGTGTTCATTCATTCCAATAAAATGGAAAAGGTATGTAAGCAATTGTCACTCAGTGTGCAGTGACCCATGTCTTTCTAAAACAAATGCTATAATCAGAGTCCAAAAACTATTGCTGAACACATTCCTAGCTTCATTCTCAAACAGGCACATAAGCAAGTACAAAAGAGCATTTTCTATCCCAGGAGAGTTAGGTAAAAATGCTAAGGTACACAATTTCCTCCATGTCATAGTATGAATTAAAGTCAAGAGTAAAAAATAACTGAAATAACATTTTATTCAGCTACAGTTTTCATACAGTCTGCTTTTGAATTCCTTAGGTTGACATCATATTACTGACACAGCTAGAATTTAAGAGTTACAAGTTCATTGCCACAGTTGGGAATAAGGAAGGCTATTAATGTACTTTCTCACGTGTATACTCACTCCATTTTCTGTGATGTTAGCCCAAATAATCAAGAAGCCCCTGTAGTTCCGTTACCTTGGCATCTGAATTTCTGCAGCATGGAGGATCCTGAATACCGTCAACATCTGCAAGAGCTGTGTGTAAAGTACAGAAAAAATCATATCATAGGTGGTTTGAAATGAGAATTTTGATAAAAATAAGTTAAAAAAGTCAATCAGACCCTGGGATATCCTTGGGAAGCTTCCATTTTGGGGCTGTTGCTGCATTCCTTGGTTACTTTAAATGCTTACTGCCCTTGGGGAAGATAGAGAAGAAAAGCAGGCTAAGGATCCAGTTCCTGAGAGAATTTGGCATGCCTAGTATATGTGAGGAAGTCCTCTCTAAGTAGCATGAAGCTCGCTAAGTATTGCGCACATGCTCACATGCACATAAGCACACACTGCAGCTGATGCTCAGGGCGTAACACGTGGGAGGTGACCTGTACACCTCTATCTCATTGCCTCCTCTAAAGGGAAAATGCCTTACACATTTAGGACTGTACTTTAGGTCAATTGACCCTCCCTGCCACTCATGCTTATATTTTGGTAATGTAAATTTTAACTGGTTTTATCTTATGATATATATATCATATATGATAAATGCTTTTGTAAGAGGAGAAAACTTAATAGAAGAGTGAACAGCACTGGGAAACTGAGAGGCAGTCACATCAGGAGTTAGAAAAACTTATCACTTGAAACAAAAGGCCAGTAAGGAAAGAGGTGAACTTATTTCTTTAGAACTTTTTTCTTTAGAACATGCTCCCATAGGGACACAGATATCTAAATGAATCCATTTAGATAAGAATATGCTATCATTACACAAAGCAGGATGGAGAGTCAATAAAGCAGGAAACCAAATGGAATGTAACGACAAAAGTAGGTCAAGGGAAACCAAGTCAGGGTCATCCAGATGTGTTCTGATCAGACCTCCCCAAATAAAAAATAATTCAATTTTTCAATTATTCATTTTCATAAAATTATTCTATTTCCATGAGCGTATAGCCTTCCATCACTACATCATTGCACTCAAATCTTTGACAAAGGTACCACTGCCCTAAATAAATCACTTTTCAAAATGCCAGCTGATGATGGTGAAATTCCTAGGATGCTGATTTTCTGGATTTTTAAAGCAAAAGTCACAAATATAATTATTAGCATAATGACTGTGCAGCTTGCCGTTCTGTTTGGGTTCATGGTAGAATCTGATGCTAGCCTGCACGGCCTCAATCAGCCTCAGCACCAATCAGCCAATAGTTACTGTCTGTTCAACTTTTAGAAAATAAAGTAACAGTATATTAATAAAGCAAAATGATGATTCAGGTATAGTCCAAGGTGCCCAGACTCTCATTTCTCTGACTAAGCCCCATGCATGCATTACAGATATTTCCATTGGAAATCACTGAAATGTGATGCAGTCTCAATTATATGACCACGTGAAGCAGGAAAAAAGAGCTTCATTCAAGATTTCTGCCTCTTTCTGTACATTTATCAGATTTGTATTTGCCAACTTTAGCAACAACAGCAAACCAGAAATTGGGTCTTATTCCATCTTTTGCTTCTTTGGGACTCAGTAAACAATTCTGCCAGAGAGATTCTACTGACAGCAAACATCCTGAAAAGATGTGATACAGTTGCACATGAAAAGAAGACCCCCAGCTCATATTGGAGGTGCATCCTCCAGTAGTTCACTTCTACTATCACAGCAATGTAACCATGTCAGTAAAATGAAGCTGTTTGCATCAGTGGGTATCAAGCTGGGTTTGGCAGGGCAAACAATCCAAGAGAATGTAGCATCTAATATTCTTGGGATATTTAATATACAATATATCCTTCAGGTGTTATCACAAAAATGCAGCACTTTTCAGCAAACTACAAACTACACCATCCTCCAGGCTCTAGCCCTTTCCTGGAAGAGTCACCTTCCCTATTGCAATATGACTATTTCACCCTGAGGCACACAAAAATTTGATGCCTGTTTTATAACAAACCTCAGAACCAGACCTATCTTCAAAAGTAAACCCTTGTACAGTAAGAAATACCCCAACCTACTCATCTGCACAGCTGGAATGAGAAGCATGTGCGATGTGATATGCAAATATGTGAATGGATTTTAATGAAAAAACCAGACATGTTTGGTATTGGAAGGAGTCCATTCTAATTACCCTGGTTCCCTAAGTGCAGTGACAAACTCATATTCACTAATTCAAAGCAAAGGGCTAATTTAAAGCATTTCACAAGCTTAGTTTTACTGATTCCTGTGTAATCACGTTCATAAACAGAGTTGTCTAAATAAAGAAAAGAGCCATTAAGCATTTCTATTAGTAGTTCTACAGGTATTTAAAATAGCACTGGCTGAGCATTCTTTCCTCCCTAATCTAAAATCAAGCATACCAAAAAGACCCATCATCTCAGTAATTTTATTTCCCCTGTATTTTTTTTCTTGGGGCAGAAAGATGAAAATTCTAAAAATCTTAAGCCTCTCAAAATTCACAGAAATACCTATTTCTTTCCAAATCTAAGTTACAATTACAGCAGTTCACCAAATAACTATTATGCAATAATAAAATCTGCCTCTTTCCACCCAACTTCAACTCTTTTTCCTGTTGTACTTAGTGAGGATCTGTGGTGTCAGATTTTTAGCAGTCTAGAAATCAAACCTGACACTACAGAAGAAATTCATGTTCCAGGTGCTTCCACAGCCACAGCTTTGCAGTTCAAATTGCTCCTGCTTCCGCTTACTTTCAGATTCATCTCCCTGATTCCACTCAGCTAACATCAGCTCTTGTACAGTCCTCCCCTTGTAATAACAGTAACTTACCACACTTTCACGTGACCTTTCATCTATCAACTTGCATTATGAATGACACTGTATTTACATCTGTTCTAGCAATGAAGGGACTGAAGCAAGGAAAAAAGAAATCACTTACTTTAAGAAAAGCCGCAATAGCTCGCTGAGAAGGAGGATTCCTCACCCACATCACATGTACTCATCGTTGTGGTACTCAGGATTCCTAGAGGAGTAAGGAATTATGTTAAAGGCTTTGTGGGCAAAGTTTACAGAATTTCAAAAGGCAGGTGAGCAACTATGTGGAGAAGAAATTCCACTGACTTTGTATTCTTTCAATACAAAGAAATAGTTTTTTGGGGTTTTTTTGCTTAAGAAATCTTTCAGGCACAAAGTATTGCAGATTTGGAAGCGTATCCCATTTCAAACATCAGTATGTTCTTCCATGCTGCCTGGGAAGTTTTACTGGTTGCTGTCTGAGATCAGGCCTTTTGAGAACAGTGTTGTCATTTGCATACTACTTTAAGGTCTCTTCAGAGAAAGTGTGTCTTAATTTAAACTCAACATTAAAGCAAGTTTGTACACCCTGTCTTTCCACCCTGCCCCCTGCACAGACATGACCACCCACAAGACAACACCCAGCTGTAAAATCAATCGAGAAATACTGTGTATGCCTTCCGATGAAAAAATATGAAAATTAACTGCCCAATAAAAGTGTAAATGGATTCTGAAAAGATGTTAGGACAACCTTACAAATGCTGCCACCTGATGCAGGTTAAGAGTGTAGATCCATAGCACAGGACAAACATTTTCCTCAACACACAAGTTAACTAGAGCAGCTGTACACCTGCTCTAGGGTAGTGTTTCTTTGCAGTACTAGGATCCACCTAAATGCATTTGACTTGAACTGAGTATGGTACAGAAACTCCCCTGAAGTAAAACTATCCCAGGAGAATGCTGTGGGAGATGGTGTCAAAGCCTTTAATAAGATCCAGTTAAAAAACATCCACAGCCTTTCCCTTATCAGTGAAGCGAGTCACCTTGTCATAGGAGATCAGGTGTGTCAAGCAGGACCAGCTTTTTATTAACCCGTGTTGATGATGTGATGATGTTGCTGTTCTGTAGGTACCATGTAATGGCACTCAGGATGATCACATGGTGATGGCACCACCTCTCTGCACAGCCTGCCCTACTGCCGGACTCTTAATGGATGAAAGGTTTCTCCTGATATCCAGTCTGAACCTCCCTACTTTAAGCTGATGCCATGTGCCTGAGTCTTCCACTAGACACCTCTGTGAAAGGCTTGGCCCTGGCCACTCCACCCCTTCCCCACCAACACAGGTTGGAGTTAGGGGTTGGGCTGCTGTTAGGTGCTCCAAAGCCATCTCTGCTCTAGATGGATTGAGTCCCAGCCCCACAGCCCCTCCTGCAACATCTAGTGCAAGAATATCGTTGAAGACAGCAGAGCTGAAAGCCTTGTCTCTATGCTAGGACATTGTTGCTTAACCTAGGGGACAACCAACAGCACATGCAAATTTTGAGGCATTCATAGGGTAGGTATGCTTTGCATTTGCCATGGCCTATAGAGGATTACTGAGGCTTTGGAAAAAGTTTATTTGCTGGGGCTTTTATTTGGGTTTTGTTGGTTGTTTTTTGTTGGGGTTTTTTTGGGGGGGGAGGTTGTTGGGGTTTTTTTGTGGGATGACTCAGCTAGTCTAATTTTCTGAGAGCAACTACTGAAATAATTTTTTCAGACTTTAGGGATAATGCTATTTCCAGAAATTTTCACAAGGAAAACTTCAGAAAAACGAGTGAGGGAGCTGTGATTTGAGCTGGGGTTTGGTTTCCCTGTGTCTCCTCGCCTTTTTCCTTTTAGCCTTTTTCTTTCTCTTCCTCCTTCTTCTTCCCTTTTTCTCCCCTCCCTCCCTCTCCCCTCAGTCTCTTTCTCCCCTTTCTTTCTTCTCCATTTTTAATTTCCAAGCTTAGTCCTCAGTGCTAGCAGGTGTTTTCTTCAAAAGGAAATTATAATTCATACATAAATACATTCACCCAGCATTCTCTGATGCTGAGTTTGGCAAGTAGGATGCTGAGTTGGCTCATTAGATTGACCAGAGCAGTGATGGCACTGCAAGTGCAATCACTTGTGGTTAACCCGGAAGGTGTTTGACCCAGCTGTGTTCCTTCTTAGATGCTAGTCCATAACAGTTAGTGGCATTTGGTCAGGTTTTCCCTGTCAATACTGAGAACAGACTTTCACATTTCTTCTATCTTATCCTGTCCTATCCTATCCTATCCTGTCCTGTCCTACCTTGTCCTGTCCTGTCCTGTTCTATTCTATTCTATTCTATTCTTCTAACACAGACCAGTCACCAAAAAGAGGGAGATTTTTATGAAGGACAAAATATATTAAATTAATTCAGTGGGTTTTTTCACTTTGTTTTTGTTTCTCACTATCCAGATCTATCTTGATTAGCAATATATCAATTTTCCCCAAGACCATTTTGCCTATGATGGTAATTAGCAAGTGATTTTTGTGTTTTTATCTTAGCCTATGAGCTATTTCCTCTTATTTTTTTCCCCTGTTCTGTTGAGGAGGGGGAATGAGAGAGGAACTGGATGGAAATCTGACAGCCATCCAAGGTTAACCAGCTACAGAGCTCTTCTTCTAGGAGTCCAGGTTTTATTTTCAGACATAAGAATATTGGCCAATGGAACATCACACCATGTTAATTGTGGACATACAAGTTGTCATCCTCATGTAAACAGATTGTTTGCTACCAGTAAGAATTCATTATAGCATGCTGTGCTCTGGGGTGTGTTTTGTTTTATGGCTTCAAAGTTTCAGCAGAAGTTTCATTGTCTTTCTAAAAGTGATGTATAGCTAAAAATTATCCTCCTTTGGGAGAAATACTTATTGTACCAAGACAGTTAGACTTCTATCTTATTATTTGTGCTCTGATTGAAAGCTGAGTTCAGGACTGTGCCCTGCTTTGCTGCTCAGATCGAGAGACAGCCCACAGCCCAAAAAGTACAAGTCTGCTGAGGGCACAGCTAATGAGTTGTATTAATACCAGAACCTGAAGTCATGCTCTGCTCTGCCTCCTGCCCTCTGGTTTCTGAATTTGGAAAGCTTACTTCTGGCAAGGGCAGATGGTAGATAGCAGACTTCGATTCCTATGGGAGTTTGCTGCCTCTATGTATTTGAGGACCAGGGTTTGATCTACAATGTGGGTTAAATGTCTTCCTACAGAAAAACATTTTCCAACATCAAAGTTACATCCTTTACTCTAAAAGCAGCTCTGCTGTGGTTCTGGAAACAGTTTTCTCCTTGGGATACTTTTGGAATCTGATGTCACCTACAGTGAAATGTACAGCTTGTGCAGCCTGGCTTTTAAAGCCTGAATAAAAATAAATGCCACAGTGCTTTCAATGTATTTAAATCTTGCACTTTCTTGCACTGCTTGAGTGTCCATATAGTAAAATGTGTGCTTGTGTTATTTATGTCAGCAGGAGTTCTTCAGACTCTGGATTTTTGATTGCTTGTTACAGATAATTTTAGTATGTTGCACAACAAAAGTTAAGGAAAATCTGAACAAAATACTCATTCTTTTTAAAAATTTCTTAGGCTGGTTCTGATCATCTATGGAGATATACTTTCAGGTTCTCTTTTATATGGTGTTTAGGTCTTGTGACTATTTTTAATGTAATGGTAGCACAAATTTGATACATCACTCAGTTCTGAACAAAAAGCCCTAATGTAAGACAGTATGCGAGCACAAAATCAAACACTATATCATCTTAGTAGATGGAGCATTATACATTTACTCATATAGTTTCTGATTCCAAGCTTTTAATATGCCTGTAGGAAATTAAATATTACCTAGTCTGCAGAATGCCCCAAGAGTATAAATAATTATAAATACTTTCTGTCTTGCTATATATGTAAACTGAGTTCTGTTCTGCCTGTCTATATAAAGTTCTTTTCAGCTACATATAGTTTACCTCCCCATTCAGGCCATGTTACAGATAGATGCAGACAATGTTACATATGTTCCCAAATTAAGACAACAAAAAGAAACTACTCTCCATCTATGCAAAAATCATATTCTTTCTTTTCAAGTGATCAGAAGGTGTCTGTCTGCAACTATTGGCAGAAAACAAGTAAATATGCTCAGGGCAGATACTACAAAGATTTGTAATGCCTAAATTTGCTCAAACTCTTCTCTAGGGCATGGTAATTTCTCCTACATCAATAGACTGAAAAGATAGGTAGACATGGACTTTGCATTCAAAAAATGGAGCAAAAAGATGAAAAATGTCCTGCAAAAGTTGAGTGAATTCAAGCTTTTTGGTAAATAGGCTCATCAAGTAGGCCTACCTGTGTTTTCTTTTTAAAGGGAAAGATTCATTTCCTCTTGGGTGATCCAGAGAGCCTGAAGTACCAGCAATTTTTATCGTGCGTTATCAAAGCGATTCACAGTGTATGTGACTGTAGAACAAATTTTCAACTGTTGCTCTTTTTTATGTAACTGTTCTCCAGTCATCTTAGCTGCTCCTGCAGCCACAGTCAGTGTCACTAAATGTAAATTTGCAATACACTGTAGTGGCAACATCTGGAGAAATTTCTGCTGGGCAAACTGGAAGAGAACTAAAGGAATAGAAGAAATTAGCAGGCAAAAATTCTGAGCCATTGTTTAACAATTTCCTCCCCAGGAACCATCACTCCCAAATCCCTTTTGGACAGAAAATGGTGCCTTTTAGCCATGTTCTCAGGGGCTTAATAGCACAGAATGGTTTTAATTGAGTTGGATGTCTTTAGCAAACTGAGATGCTAACACACTACATGACAAAAAAAGAGTTTCTTCTGAATAAATTCCTCCCCTTTGTTAGATGAATGCCCGAAGTACAGAAGATAATGTAAGCTATTTCATGAACAATACTAATTTTTGATTTTTTATTAGTTTGTAGGAAAACCAATTAAAATCTAGGTAAATGTCTGTAAGTAAATAAGAGACCTAACTGATGCAGTTGACAAAATAAGAACATAGCCATATTAATCACCAAAAGAATTCAGAAACCCTGGATCCTAGAAAAATGTAACAGAAATCAAAGGTATGTTTAATTGCCATTAGGAACTTTGAGGCACCAAAAGATTCAGCATCTGAAAAGTCTACATGCACTCAATTATTGATCCATAAGACACACGGACACAGGCTAGTGGCTTTCCTGTTCTCAGAGAACAGAATAAGATACACCTTTTTGTGTGAATATAAACCTGCTAATGGAAAAATCTAGAAATCCAGACAACAGGCAAGGGAAAGGTGGTCAGTAAGAGCACAAAGGGATGAAAAGCTTATCACATCTGACAAAAGAGCAGTACCTAATTCCAGAGGCAAATAAATCAGGTACTGAAGGAGATACCTTCAAAGCCACAGGTGACAGTAAATGTTGAAGAGATATAAGGATGCTGTGACAATGTCACAGAGACCAAGGCTTTGGAGGTAAAAAGACAAGGCATTGACAGGCTTGACTGACATGAAAGCAGAGGATAGACCCCATGTGGCAGTTCTGCCCAAGACCCCAAATCAGAGCTGACTTGCTGTTGCTAATGGCCAATCTTAAGTCTGTCATTTCCTGGCTTTCAAAGGCCTCATCATTCAGCTTCTGTAGTGATACCAGCTCAGCCTTGCCGCATGCAAAACACTTGCACATCAGTATCAAAATTACGTGCTACTGCACTTACAAAACCACTGACATCAACCATACAGATATGTGAGTACCCAACCTGTACAGATTGGAAGACTGAAGAGCTGGGAAGTCTACCAGCTGTCACCCCAGTGTGGCTCCCTACCCCAGCAGGGGAAGGAAGAGGGGTAGACTTTGCTCTTTATGTTCTGTTTACTTTCTTGAGAGCACTGTACATGGCTATAGCAATGTGCCTGATATTTTGGAATTATGGGAATAGCCTGAACAGCAAAAATAGAAAAGCACTGCACTCCACTAGTTGTGCACTAATGAATGTTATTAGCAAAGAATGTTATCTTCAGATAAAGATTTTAAAAAGCCTTGCAGCTTGCTAGAGAGCTTATCAGAGGTAATTAAAGCCTAGCGGAGCATACTTGCTTTTAAGATACCCAGAAGGACTTGCTCCATTTTTATGAAACACAGATGCTGGCTCCACACAAATCCCCACCTGATCAATGGCTTCTGCAAGAAATCTATTAAACAGCCCTTCTTGGAAGGGTGGAGGTGGTCACTCTCGAAATGTCTGACTACCACAATTTCCTATTATGTTTAAAAAAGATACTTTGTGGATGAGCAGGGAAGAGTTAAAACACAAAACCTATAGCTGTTCCCAACTAAAATGAAATTTCACCCACAGGAACTGCCAGGAAGGAACTGATCAGCATCCTTGGCTTTTTAAAGATAGTTTTGTGACATTTTGGTCACAGAGATAATTTTGCACTGTGAAAAAAGGAAGATATTAATGAGTCTTATAACCCATTCATGTTTGCAGTATTTTCCTTTCTAACATCACCCTTCTCTGAAAACAAAGCAAACTGCAGCTTACATCTGGGTTTTTGATGTCTTATGCTGTCCATCATGCATTTACAATGTCTTCTCTAACTCATTACACAAAACACTGCCAAAGGTGCCTGAAAAACTTGGCAGCTTCAGCCCTGGTTTTACTCCTACCAGAATCTTCTTGCACAACAGCATTGTGCATCCACCACAGTCAAGTGATTTTTCTTTTGGTCATGCCACACTATTGTAGTTCTGATATATTTCGTGTAATGTCAATGAATAACATGGTGTCACAGTTCAATTCTGGGCAGAAAGCTAGTACCAGAAGTCATTTCAGCACTGGGCTTGCCTCAGACTGTTTTATGACACTGAAGCTACAAAAGTAGCTACAGGACTAAGTAAAAGGAAAACAGATGGAACTTTTCCCCACTGTTAACCTGAAGCATGTAATACAGGTAGACAGAGGAGAGCTTAGGCACTGATGGTTAGTGGTGAATACCACAACAGTCTCATCCATCCAAGATTTTTGGATGTCTCATTTATGTGTCTGTAGGATTTTTTTAGTGTGACCGCACTAAGGTAACAAAGTCATAATCCATCTGTATTTAATTAATTTAGCAATAAATAAATGTACAGAACTCAGAAGATCTAAGTGATATAATTTCTCAGCTCCTGTGAAGGTCAAGTAATTAATTTTGCTATAATTATTATCAAATGACAGTGAGCAGGGAGATTGTTTTTCCTTTTTTGAATTGCCTCCTCCCCTCCAAGTCTGTATTTCAATGAAGGTCCTTTATTGTTTAATGTATCTGTCATCATCTGCTGTCGGGATAACATCAGGCAGATGCAAGGATTCTCATTTTATTATTGTATTCTTTTCCTTTTGTTTGCCTGGGAAAGATGTTTTAATTGCTAAGGATATGGGCAGATCCACAGATCTAGGAGCCGATGGGAAAAACCCAATGCCAATATTTGCGTGACTGAGAAGAAAACCTGTCTGTTCATATAGTTCTAAAATTCCTTACATTATCATTTATGACTGGAAAAAGCTGACAACAATAAAAGCAGAAGGTACCAGAGGGCAGACGGAAGGTTGTGAATGACTACACAACCTCTGGTATTATGGAGACACGCAAGAACTAACAGCAGGGAAGGTGGAAACCAAGTGCCAAACATTAATCTTAATGCTTCTAGCTCCACTTCTGATTTCTGAGGGAAGGATAGGTGTGGGCTGTACTACTGAATGCCATGAACAGAGGCCTGATCCCTCCTCCACCTGCTTTGGAGAGCAAGGGCCAGACTTAAAATTAGAATAAAAAGAAAACAGTTTGTAACAAGGGATGAATGGATCAGCATTCACTATGTAGGTCCCAGTTCATCAGCCAAGTGTAAGTCTTGCCTGAATGACAAAATTGCATCCACTCTGGCATGGCTGAGGCTTGCTAGGCACTTGGTGAGCACTACACCAAGCACGACTGGGAAAAAGATGGTAAAAACATTCCCTTGACTGCAGGCAGATGCCTGTCAGAAGATCAAGGGATCAAGACAGGGCTTCCAGAAGGTGGTTTGAATTTAACACAGCATCACGCAGAACTGATGGCATTGGAAGGCATCTCTGCAACTTATCTAGTTCAAAGCCCTGCACAGAGACTGGCCAGCCAGAGAAGGTTGCCTGGGACCATACCCAGTCAGAGTCTGAATATGTCCACGGATGGATGGAGACTTCACAACCTCTCGAGGAAATCTGTTCTAGTGTTCAACCATCCTCACAATAAGACAGTTTTTTCTGTCATTCAGGTGGATTAATTTGTGTGTGTTGCCTCTCATTCCATCACACAGACACAGAGAAGAGTCTGGGTCCAACTTTTTTACTTCCTCCCATCAAGTATCGGTACATGATACTTACACATGGGTAAGATCCCCCCTTAGTCTTCTCCAGGCTGAAAGGCCCAGCTCTCTCAAGCTGTTCTCACGTGAAAGATGTTCCAGTTCCTTAATCATCTTCATGGCAATCACTGGGCATGCTCTAGTTAGTCCGTGTCTGTTTTGTACTGGGGATTCCAGAACAGGACACAGCACTCCAGAGATGAGATGAATGAAAAGATCACCTCCCTGGACCTGCTGGCCATGCTTTGCCTAATACAGGCCAGGAGGCTATTGACCTTCTTGGCTGCAAGTGTGTATTGCTGACTTGTCATCATGTTGGTGTCTACCAGGATGTCCAGGTCCTTTTCTGCAAAGCTGTTTTCCAGCTGGGTGGCCACCAGCATGTACTGGTGCCTGGGATTGTTCCCCCTCCAGGTGCAGGAAATGACATTTCCCTTTGTTGAACTTTAATAAGGTTTTCTGCTGGCCCATTTCTCCAGCCTGTTGAGGTCCTCTGAAGAGCAGTACAAAAGTGGTAACTACTCCCAGTTCTGTATCAGCTGCAAATTTGCTGAAGGTGCACTCTGACCCAAAGCCTGGTCATTAATGAAGATTATTACCTGCTCCTCTGGGTACTCTCCTTCCAGATTCACTCCTCCTACACACTCCCCTGGAATCAACCAAGGGGAGACTGGTCACCACCAGTAATGCTCAGAAGCTCCTCAAAGCAGTTCAGAAAGTTGTGATGGTACCTTGGCTTTACAAGGGAGCTGAAACCGTATCAACATGTTTAAATTTCCTTATTCTTTAAGATCTTTTTATAAATAATGTGTATTATCTATATCCCAGAAAAGTACTGAGCATAATTTCAGTGTCATAAAGAGGATACAAATGCTTTTCTATTTTCTTTCTACCTTCTTTACCTTTCTTCACTGCTCAATGACGAAGTAAAGAAACAAAGCACACATTGAGCACAGGTCATGAGGTCGGGTGGATTTCAGCTTTGTTTAAAGATGTAACAGTCAAAATGCAGTGCAACATAATTAATCTATGTAGGTTCATCCTCAGCATTTCTTTAGAAAATGTGCAGATTTGACTCATAGTGGTTTGACTTCTGAACACAAAATAGCAAAGGAAATGCATTTGGACAAATACAGAAAAAAAATAGTTAATATGGAAATCAGCTTGTCCCAAGTGGAAAAATGTCTCATTTGCATTCAGATTCTGTTTCTGCTGCCTCTCCTTTTGTTTCCAAAGTGACAAATGGTCTTTCCCTCCTCCCCAGCCCTTTCAGAATCTCATTAAAAGGTGCAGAAATGAGGCTTGAATGGCCCCATGACCTTCTTTCCTTTGGAGGTCACACACAGAACACAATTCAGTCTGGCATGCTGGCGTATTTTAGCACGGGTTTTTTCATCAGAAGCGGGTAGAACAGTACAGAGTGACCCAGAACACTGGTGGTACAATACACATAGCGATGCACATGCCATTACTCCCAGCAATATATTCTGATGGCACACAGATTGCTGTATAATGCGATTTTCCTTTCATGAAAGGGAGTCTGAACAATAAATGGCTCCATCACAGGCACAAGTTCCACATATTGCATTTTGAGAAATGAGGTTTCTCACTGATTTAACATTCTCATTTGCCACCCAGTCTTTTACCCTCTAATAACAAGAGACCATCTTGTTTATTTCTAGTTTATGTTACTCCTGTCTTAATGTAAAAAGCATGGGGAAGAACAGCATGGCATTTAAGTGATTTTATGTTAAGTAAGTCTAAGAAATACTCGTAGCTTATAGCAGTCATGGAAATCACAGCTGAGATGCAGAGAATTTCATGGCTAAAAAGATATGGACAAAAGCCAGTATTACTATTAAACGTAAGGATCCCTAGAACATCTCTCACTAGAGCAGAAATCTAAACAGAAATGGAGTTGTTTCAAAAATTGCTTTCCTAAGCCTGACAAATCTTCACCCACTTTTCATTTGGGAAACATCTTGGAATTTTTGGTGACAGATACACATCAGTATTAAGGCCTGAAATAACATTTTGTGCATTTAAGCATTTGTTTTGTTTAAATATTTCAGCAATTCCGTTATGGGCTCCTTCGGAGAAATAAACCAGCAGCTGGCCCCTTTTATGTAAATGAAAAGCTAACGTGACAAACTGTCATAGTAAGTTAGTGCTGCACAGAGTAAAAAAAAACCCACCAGATTACATGATATTGACTTGGCTGTCTGCACCTTCCTTCCAGAACCTTTTGCCTTTTCTTTTACAAGCTGTGTCATTTCTTTGTGTGCTTACTGAGGAGGAGCTATGGGTCTTAATTAGTTTCTGCAGAGCTGCAACAGTTTACATGGGCTAAGAAAATTAATTCAATGTTTCTGGGACAAGCCATTTCTAATAATAAAATATTTTACAGGGCTTAGAATAGTTTTTATCCATTTAGAAACCTGAAACAAATGTTGAAAAGCAGTTACTAATGTTATGTCAACAATTTGCTGATACATGCTGTCTAAGTTTAACTTGGCATGAAATATCAATTTTTCTGTCTGAGTTACCCCCAAGTCTTCACTGCACTGCTCCAAATGTGACTTGCCTCATTCAAATGTCTTCTGGAAATGACACCTTTAGGTGGGGTAAAACGGGTATCTCACCAGTTTCAGCTAGGAAGCTATTTGCATGCTCCATATAGAACACATTTCTTCCTGTCACTGGTTAGTTTTTGCACTTACTACATCCTGCAGTCAGAGATGACTCTGTGTTTGGCACAGGAGATCCTAGGAGCTCTTCCAGACTGAGGGGCAGCCACAGAGACATAATGAGTTGAAAGTGCCTCAAGAGTGTGTAACTGTGTATCTGCGTGTGTGAGCATGTGTGCACATGAGTGTGGGTGTTCAGAGTTTTGGCATGTTTGTACCACTGATTACACATAACTGTAAAGAAGTTCAGGTTACTTCAGGTCACCCACAAGCATGTCATCTTCTGGCAGCTATCTCTGAATGCAAAAAACAGACTAGAGAAACCAGTATGGGGCACACACAAAGTTACTTCTGCTCTACCTCTTTACAAATCACTTGAAAACAAATATAACCAACTCTTTTTACAGAACTTCTACTTCCACAGGCAGCAGAAGAAAAACTGCTGCAATTGCTGCAAGTCCCCCAGCTTTAAAAAGGCCAGACTCAAAAGTTAGGTTTGCTAGAATAGTGAGGGAAACAAGGCACCTCTGGTTTTAAGCCAAGTTAACAGCCAAATTCATCTGGAGGCTTCCCTTTTAACTGTAATGCAAGCTGCTAGCCCAGATTATCTTCAAAGCTTTTTTCCACAATGCACTAGCAGAAGTAGATGGTATGTTTTCTTCTTTGCTAGAAAGACATGTCTTGCATTTCTGCACTGGAGAAGATGTTTATGTGGAAAATGCTTAAACAGTGACATTTTTGATGTGCATACAAAACCACGTGTTCACTTTGATTAATGAATGGTTTTGTAAGATACCTGCCTCCAAGGAGATGTATAAATTGCAGACAGTAGCTAGTGTGAGAAAGCATAACAGAATGGGCTTTTAGAACACTT
Organism: Falco biarmicus; assembly: GCF_023638135.1. NCBI lineage: Eukaryota > Metazoa > Chordata > Aves > Falconiformes > Falconidae > Falco > Falco biarmicus. The sequence goes on from NC_079311.1 coordinate 10,931,084, forward strand.
TCTTGATAATATGGTACAGAGATATCCTTCCTTATGTTCTGCCTTCATAAAACTCACATTTCTAAGGAGGGAGTTTCTGCACATTTTGCAAGTCAAGATGTTTGCATTTGCACAGATGTAGAGTTCTTTCATCGTAACTATTTACCATCTGTTTATCTTGCAGGCAAGGTGGGCTGCTGTGTGCCTTAAAGGATGTGGTCAGTTTACAAAGCATCTGTATGAACTGCTGCTTTCAGACTGCTGTAATCAGAGCAAGCACAGTCTATAACTGGGACTCAAATGCTATGGTAAAGGAGATCTAGAGACAGAACATTAACGTAGCTTGGGATTTGTCTTCCTCTTAGTTCCACCACATCTGCATAACCTTGGTTATTGTATGGATGAAAAACTGAATTCAAGCTCATAATACAGAATGAAAACAACCTTAATATCATTCAGTTTATAACTCATATGCATAAAAAACATAAGTGGCTGGCACACAGCTGTCTTTGGGTTAAGAGCCTGCAGAATCTACTGTTTTCCATTCATTAAAAAAGTTAAGAGCCTGAAGAATCTATTGTTTTCCATTCATTAGAAAAGTTCCTGGACTTCTTTCAAAGTTATTCTCTCCCTTCACATAAAAATGAGGTGAAAAATCCACATGGTCTCATAACTTCTTAATTTGTTTAAAACTCCTCTGCTGAATGACAAATACATGATTTTCAACCTTGTGGCATACAGTATTCTGAAACAAGGTCCCAAACCTTATAAACTCACAAAGCCATCTTCACATATGGAATAGTAAGGGTGTTCCTGGCAGAGCTGTTATTAATCAAGTCAATGCAGATACCAAGCTACAGTAACTACATTCTTCCAGAACAACTGACGGCACTCATGCTTTGAGACAAAATGAACAAAAGCATTGACCATTCATAAACACAATGCGATGCACTCACTGCAGGTTGAAGTATATATCCTTTCACCAATACATATATTGCAGCCAGATCAGTTTCCTGGCATCCATGTACCAACTTCTTGTAATATAAGCAAAAGAAAAAAAAAAAAAAGCATCACAAAGCACAAAACCCCCAAACCTCCTAAAAATAAGTGTGACAGTATTCCTGAACCTGTGAGATAGTTCAGTTTTCATTTCAGTTAATATATTTCACACAACAGATCAAAACAATCCTGCTGAGTGAATTCTTAATAAAATGCCATCACATTTTACCAGCTGCTGCCATTGCAAAAGCAAATGCTTGTTGTTACCTATGATTACTTTAGTTTTAAACATCAATAAACACAAGGAAATGTGACTGCTGTGAATTACTGTGAATCACAGGGACCACAAATGCTCATATACACCTGATGCCTCGTCTACCACATCACTTTCAGTCTTTAGCTCATAAGCTTCTTGCCTTTCCTTTGGAAGGTCTTCTGTCTAAGGCAGACCAAAGCCAATGGAAAGCCTGCTATCATCTTCAATGGTCTTTGAATGAAGCCTGAATTTGGCTAAGTGCAGGTGATTTGACAGTAGATACCACATTGCGAAAGAATAAAATACAAATGCATTGGCTTCAGCTTAACTTTGCAGCTTCTGAGAGGAAGGCTTTGGTATTGAACAACAGAAGATTGATTTTCATTTGCTAGCCTATGAAACAAAAACCCCACAACTTCTTAGCAATTACACAATCTCCTGACCCATGGAACAACATGACTAGCATCTGCTGTGCAACAGCAGAACCAGAAGGGAGGGGAACATCATTTTTGCTAGGTAGATTGTTTCCAGGTTTATCCATGACCTCTATGGTTCTTTGGGACAGCACTAAAACTCAGAATTTGTGCTGAGCATTGGTCACCAGCTTAGCAAGCTCTTGTCTGCAGCTGCTGGACCCACAAGCTCTGCTGAGACCCAGGAGTGGTCTGTAGCTGCGAGAGCCTGACTCTGAGCAAGCCTGTGCCTGGCAGCAGCCAAAACACTCGTGTGTTATCAACACTGTTCTACTAGAGATAGACAGCACATCACCATGAGAGTTGCTACGGAGAAAGTTAACTTCATCCCAGGAGACCCAATACAAGTTCACTTATCTACAAGATGATTTTAGATGAAAGTATTCTCATTACACCAGGCTCACTAATTATTTCTTTAAGACTTTTTTTAAGTCTGTAAAACTTATTTTTTAAGACTTTCTTTAAGACTTTAATTTAAGAAATTAAAAAATTTCTTTTTTTGAGACTTGACCTATACAGATATGGACCAACATAATTGTCTTGATGTGGGCTAACATCCTTGTGATTAGCAATACACTTAGGATGGGCTTCTGAAGATCTGTGTTGGTTTTGTCCATTTCCCAGTCAATAAATTTCATTGATATTAAGTATCTACATAGCATTAGAGCTACCATAGAGCAGGACACTCAGTAATGGTATTACCAAAGCTGTGTAAACCAGCTGTCATGGTTTAACCTCAGCTGGCAACTAAACACCACACAACCATTGACTCACTTCCCATCCCCCAGCGGGATGGAGAGAATCAGAAGAGTAAAAGTGAGAAAACTCAAGGGTTGAGATAAAAGCAGTTTATGTGACAGAAAAAGAAGGAAGAATAATAATAACAATAACAAGAAGAAGAAGGAGGAGGAGAAGAAGAAGAGGAGGAGGAGAAGGAGGAGGAGGAGCAAGAAAAAGAAAAATGATTAGTTTACACAAAACAAGTGATGCACAATGCAGCTGCTCACCACTTGCCAACCAATGTCCAGCCAGTTCCTGAGCGGTAGCCCTCAGCCAGCTTTGCCCCCAGTTTATATACTGAGCATGATGACATCGGGTATGGAATATCCCTTTGGCCACTTTGGGTCACCTGTCCTGGCTGTGTCCCCTCCCAACTTTTTGTGTCCTTCCAGCCTTCTTGCTGGCAGGGCCTGAGAAGCTGAAAGGTCTTTAACTTAGTATCTTGGCAACAACTGAAAACATCCATGTGTTATCAACATTATTCTCATCCTAAATCCAAAACATAGCACTGTACCAACTACTAGAACCAAAATTAACTCTATCCTAGCCAAAATTAGGACACTAATGCAGGACAACATGCACACAAACAAGTTACCTTACTGTTGTCTGCAATCACTCAGCAGTGTCAGGTGTACCTGGGGAGAGAAGCTGTGATATGGGGGAACAAAAGATGCTGAAGAAGGCAGTGAATCACGTGGCTAAAAAATTCAGTGAAAGAATTTACCATTCCGGAGCACAGCAAAGTATGTGTGGTCACTCTGCATTCTACACAAGAAGTTATCTGCCCCAAAGTGTATGAAGGGTTTTCACACACATCCACTTCTTTGTAGATGAGAAACGTGAGCTGCTAAAAGGGTACAAATATACCTAGTGGGAGTAGGAAATTGAACTCTGGTTGAGTTGAAAGAATTAGGCAAAATTTCACTAACAGAGAGTGCACTAGAGAAGGAAGAAGCTGTAAGACTGATTTCTGACCTCCTTTAGCACAGGACTGGATAAAGCACTAGGCGTCACAGCAGGAGAACAGTACCAACAGGACAGACAAACCAGGTGACACAGCGCTGGGAAGGGCTGCCAGACCAGCATCACACTGCGGCTGCATCTCCTTCGTCCTGCACAGACCTACAAAATGCTCTGTGAGAAAACACACAGCTTTCACATGTTCCTGCTTCATCAAGGACAACACAGAAATAGACAGACATTCATGTTTTAATGGCGGGAAAGTAATTTCATGGGGGTTTCTCTGGAGTCTTGTTTTGGCTTTTGTATGATCAGTTTGTGAAAATACAGCATATGTGCCCTGTAAGAGAAATAAATGGGAAGGGGAAAAATCTACTGTTTCAGCCTGTGGTTTAAGGTGTCCACTTTTTGCTGTTTCCATACCCTGTGCCCCCACAGAGACACTCTGCCATGAGTGACTGCAATACCAAAGGGCAGGCGGGGGAAGCAGACATGCGCAGAGCTATGAGGTTTCCAGTGCTAGCAACTGTGGCTGTACAGAGATGCAGCAGAGAAGCATCTGCGATGCAATACAAATAACCCTTTGGATTATCCTTTACTTCCACTTCCTTACCATCCCTGTTTCATCTCTCTTATGTTGTTATGAGTTACACTGAAGGCCACCCTTCACCCAATGCAGCCCTATCTAAAGGCCATGTAGCTAGAGCGGCTCAGCTTCCCCACTCCACCTTCCTACCTCCTCTGAAGTCTGAGTACCCCAACCTGCTCCCTCAAGATTTTCTTCAAAGAAAGGCAACATATAGTCACTGTACTAAAAGCGGCAGATGGGACATGGTGGCTATTGGCATAGCTTTACTGTTAACCCCAACTGCTAAGACAGAGCTTTAAGACTGTGCTGCATCTAAGAGTTAATTTATGGAAGTGGCATGGAAAGCATAAGCATGAACATTTTCAGGTTTAAAACTTTCAGCCAGAGCCCCTTAATGAAAGGTCCCCTCACATGGACAGGAGATTTTGCTTTTACAAAAGATCTTCTAGAATTGTCTCTTTCCCCTGATTACCAAGGCAGTCAATTTTTGTTTAAGTATTTATTGTGCCAGGTCCAAAACCTAAACTGAATAGCCCAACATAAGACAGCTTGTGCCTTGTCCAAACAAAGAATGTCTGCTCAGTGTTGCCTATGGAGAAAACCACAAAGCCTTCACAGCATGCTGTACACGTACAGAAGGAGCTTGGCTTTTGTCTTCATGCACACTGTCCTTTGTGAAAAACAGATGTTGCAAACCACCGTTCCCTTACACTAGGTTTTTACACCCCACAGTGGCGACTGCCAAAGTGATTGTGTGACTAGCTCTGTCTTCCCTTAATGGATGACTGACTAAAAGGGTGCCTGAGAATGCTCTTAGTAGACTCTCATAAATCCTTACTGACAAACCTCAATTTCTGCTGACAGCATGAATTGGTACACTCCACTTCCAAGCAATATTCAAAACAAAAGTCAATGACATAGTAGTATGCCTGGGGAAGGATTTAATACCAACAGTGTGCTTTATCTCAATTGTTTCCATTTTCATTTTTTCCTATCCAGCCACAGGGGAAACTGTAGTAGCATAGAGTCATCTGCATGTTTTCTGTACACACAGCAAATTTTCAAAGCAAGAATTTATGTTTAATTTAAATAATTATGATGTTTAATTCCAAAATTGATTTTTATAATAATAAAAATCTCAAGAGCTTTATGAATAAAAATGTCAAAATATTCCATTTCATCAGGACACTTACCTCTAGTACATGCCAACTAAAATCCACGTATCCCTGCATAAAGTTTCAGTTTCAAGTAAAAAAGGAAAGATGTGGTGCTTAGGGACATGGTTTAGTGATGGACTTGGCAGTCCTGGGTTAATGGTTGGACCTAATATTCTCAAAGGTGTTTTCCAACCTAAATGATTCTATGATTCTATGATTTTCTGAAGGAAAAATGTTGAAAACTTTAAAGAATTTTAGATCTCCTTTTCATCTCCTCAAAGCATTTCAGGATTTATTTTTATTAACCTCAGAGATTTCAAAATAATTTGGGCTAATACTGGCTCCGCAGCCCTGGTGTTCCTTTTAGCTAGGGATTTTGAGGACAGTAAGACTATTTCACCTTGAACTGACAGCCTTTCCCCACCTTTTACTCATAGTTTCTTTTCTTTCATTGCTGAACTTCATATTTACCACACTTTGAGATAAATACCCTTCTGTCCAGTTCTTCCACAGGGGACAATTGTGCCTGACCCCCTAGAGACTTTCTTGTGAAGCTTTCATTGCTGTTTCCTGGGGACCTGGAGACTGTTGGTGGTATAAACTATCTGCATTTCATGGATTCCCAGACATCAGGGATGCAATTTCCAGGAGACAGGAGGGGAGATGTCTTCCTTCATTTTTCAAAACCTTGCAGTAGGATATAATTATTAATGGGCTTCCATTCCCTTCCATATTGGAAAAAGCCTTTAAGGAAGCATGTTTTGCATTCAGATTAGCACAAGATCTGTCATTAACTGGTATAGGGAAAGACTGTTTGGTTTTTTTCAGTACATCTGCTATGGTTATTATTTTTAATTACACTCCTGCTGCTGTAAATTGGTTGTGGTTTGTAACCACAATAATTTAAAATAAGAGGTGAAACACAGGATACAGAAGGGTGCAAGAAAACACAAAGGCATTGGTATCAACAGGAAATAAAACGTTCTATCTTAAACAAGAGATTTGTTTCATAAAAATGAAACAAACAGCATGGGAAAGCACCACTAAATCCAGACTAAATTAGAAACTGAATTATGCATGATGTGTGAGCAGGCAAGATGTGGTACCTGCTAGATTTCGCTCCCTGAGAATCTAAACTTAGTGCCTGGTGACTGGAACAATGCTAACACATCACTATCCAAGCCTTTTTTCTGCATACTCTTAGAGCACATCAGAAACTAGATCAATACCTTATTTCACTGTCTTTACCACTGGCCATATTTTGGGAAATGCTTCTATAAAAAATGCACTGTATGATTCTGAGGATGAGCTTTCTGCATGATACGTCTAAATTTCATGAGATCCGAATACCTGATTCATGCAAAAGAGCATTCAGGGCCATGAACAGAAAGTTCAGCCTCAACAGAGAAAAATTTTAGAACTGGATGTTTAGGCATAGCAGCAAGCAGTGACAGAATTCTGATATACCATAACTGCTTGTCCTCTTATTTTTCAGAATCACGGTTTAGAACTAGAAAAGGTCCGGTATTCCAGGATTTATTTATTATTATTATTATTATTATTTAAATTTCATGTTATTTTTCCTCCTTGGAAAAATTTTACATTTGTATCACGGCCAGATATGACTATTTATTTATTTATTTATCTGTCTATCTATTTCTTTATTTGATAGAAAGGCATTTTGACAGCGGACCTTGTGACCATTTTGCATGGGAACCTCCCCATAAAACTATTGTTGCTGCTTCTCTTTTACTGAAGAATGGGCCAGATGGACCTTTCAGGTCCAGACTGGGAGAAATGAAACACAGATCTGAACTTTGCAACACGCTTCTATAATTCTACCTTACAGAAGGTTAGGGCTTTTTTGTTTCTTTGTTTCTTCATTTGTTCTTCATGTAGCTTAATACACTTAAAAAAAATCTGCAGGGAAAATGACAGGTTCGTATGCTGACTTAAATGTTTTGTGTCACGGTCCCTTCCACTGCATGTCAGCCAGCCACCAACAGAAACTCTGATCCATCTGAGAATCAGAAATTAACATAAATGCCTTCCAAAGTAACTGGACTACAGGTACACGCCATTGTAGGCCAACCAACTCCAGCCACAGGTTTGTCCTGCTGGTCCCACAAGGAAGCTACAGCATCAGCTGCCTTAACAAAAATTGTATTTGCAGTGCTTTCACACTAGGTATGTACTTCACTCCTACAACAGACTACGAGGGCACAAAGAGCAAAGCCGCCAGGTGGTGTGTTGTTAAAGTAACCCCACACTAACTGGGAACGTATTGCACTTCTCTTAACCATGTTGTGCAAGCTCTATCGGTGGCAAATACTGCTAGCCAATTTTTTCCACTTCTCTTTGCTTCAGTCGATGGTAATTGAATCTGATCAGTAACTTCCACTCATTTCATGAACAGGCACTTGTTATAATTTACTCTGTAAATACAGACAAGCAATGAACTGCAACACTGGATGCAACCGCACTGTAATGCAGGAAAAGTTGAAATGTGAATCACACTCTGCCACATGAGTCCACATGTACCACAATAGACACATGTAATCTTTCATGTCTAGTGCAGGGATTAATATTGCTATACCCAAAGTTTTAAGTCTCTAAGATGAGGCCTACTGAGTTTTCACTGCTATCATCATCTTAGGAAAAAAACCCCATACAAAACAGATCTTCCTAATACTTTCTAATTGTTAAGAAACCAATAGTTTTTTCTGGGAAGAAAAGCAAAAGGTGTAAAATTAAAGTAGCACTTAAGAAAATCAGGGGAGTCACATGAGGAGGAAACGTTTTCCATGAGTTATGAGCATACAATGCAAGGCTAAGAGAGGTAGCAGCAGTCCATTACTCGCATTGCAAGGAACACAAAGCCCTGTCTCACTTGCTCTGACACATAACGCTAGACAGCATGCATGCTAGGGCTGTAACACTTTTGGTTCAGGGACTGGCTTTGGCAGTCATGCCAGCCACATTTGTCTTATACTTCAGTGTCCTTTGAGGTTGTGTCTACATTGATTCACTGACAGTGTGGGGGGTGATACCGTACTGATAAATGTTCAGGTGCAGCCCCAATGACAGTGCACTGCACGGTAATTCCTTGAGAATCAATCAAGGGGGACCCAGTGAAGCGTATGAAAACAACATTAAAACAAGAACCAGTGGGAGTCAGGCTGGGGCTGCACAGAGTACTGAGCTGGCTATTTCTATCTGCCTTTCCTCTGCCGCATCTAGGCTGGGTCTTTGGTCAAGCTCTTGTTTGAATTTACCTTACCCTGTGGAGCAGATAGATTTTTTCATGGGACAATTTATTTGCTGCTAATACAGTTTTCCAATCTGTTTGATTTCGAGACACAGCCTCTTTCTTTTTTTAAAAATAACTGCTTGGCTGGGCACTGCAGCACTCAGCAGCCACAGCACTTGCAGATTAAAGACTGCGTTTGCTTTTATCTAGGAACAGTGGCAGAAGAAGGGGTGGGGAGCAGAGCTACTGCAGCAGCCTGTGGGACCACATAGCACCGTCCACATACTCCTAGGCACTAAGTGGCATCATCAGTTTGCAGTCCTGATTATTAAAAAGCATAAAGGAACAACATCTTCAATTAATACTCTTACAGAGTAGGTAAAAATGAAAAGAGGAGTTTTATTAGGATTCTTCTTCATCCTTTTCAGAATTTAAAACATCAGATAATTATGAGTTCAGCGGTACAAGAAAAGGCTTTGGGAAGAAATAGTATCACATGCAGGTTTCTAAATCAGAGGTGGGGCACATGTGCATTATTTCCTAAGATACATTCTCAAGATTTCACATTCATGCTTTACAACTATATTAACAGGACAAAAGGGGGGAAAAATAAAAATAAAAACCCAAACAGAAAAAAACCTACATTTTTTTTGAATCTGAAGAAGCGAGAAAAACAATTTTAATCTGTGATTCAATTGCTTGTCGGTTTAGCATAGGAATGAAAAGAGTATGTGATAATTTTTGCACAAAAGCTTGCATTTTAATTTAGTTCTCAAGTTGAGTCCCCCTGTATATTTTGCAGCCCAGCAGACATCCTAAAATACCCCAAGCCAAACTTGAAATTTATAATTGGTGTAACAAATTTGTATGGGGGGTTGCAGGGGGGGGGCGTGTCAAGGGAGGCAGCGGGGACAGAAACCATTCCAGACGACTTTGGATTCTGCTTTAAAATGAACAATACTCTATCCTCCTGTGAAATTGCAGTTCAACATCAAGAGACTATCATACTGAAGACAAATGGCAGAGACTAATATAGAATTTGCGATTTTCATAATTAACATCTGGTGGAACTTTGTGAAAGCTTTATTTTTCATATATTTAATCTGACCAATAGCCTTTGCTAAAATAAAATCATAGGATTGGGTATTTTGAAATGTTGCATTTCTCTTTTCAGTAGGACTCTTATTAAAAACTTTTTATAGGGCAGTGTGGTGGAGAAGTGCTTCCAGTACTTTCACTGGCCAGCGTGGGATGTTATTCAGACATTCTTGTATTTAAGCATTTAAAAATTTTATTTCCCTCCACGATCATAGCCTTGAAGGGTACGTTGCAGTGCCGGACTGTGAATGAGTGATACCATTTATTGTTTGTAATGGGAAACTTGGGGACTGGGAGGATAAAATTCTGGGTTTGGGCTTAATCACTCAAACTAGTCCTAATGGGGCTGCATTCCTGCCAGGGGCCACCAGAATGCCTCTCCTGTATGGTTTCCAGTGACTGCGGAAAGCACAGGAGTGGAGCTGGCAGATAACAGTGCGAAGGCTGAGACCTATGACCAGCATCCACAGGCATTTTAGTCCAGAGCAGCATGGGTGGCAGAAACCAAGCTTCCCCAGTGAACTCCCTGAAGGAAGTCGCAGAAGACAGCAACACAGCCAGTGCGAGCCAGGAGCACCATGCAGACATTTGTCTCAGAGACAAGTAATACAGAGGGTGCAAGGCATCTAAATATAGTGACACCACAGCTATTATTGCTGTGTTAGGACAGAAGCAGCTGAGATGCATGTGAGCAAGGCTGGGCCCCAGAGATGTTAATGGCAATGGAAACAGTTGCCATGGAGACCAGAAAGAAAGGCCGATCAAAGGAATTACCAATATGTGCAAGTCTAAGGGTGCCTGATGTTGAATTATGCAGCATGATGCTGCCACAGTCCCAGTGCTATTTCTGAGCCCAGGGAGCACAGTAACACTAAGCACGTACTGTTTTGTTTGCTTTGCTGCAGCTGGTGGGCAACCACTTTGTTATAGGCACTTTTATTTTAAAAAACCACGAAAAACTAAAAAACTAAAAAGGTAACCAGCAGCAGCAATAGAGGGAGTAAAACCCTTAAACTGAATGGGTCCCCTTGCCTGGGCATTTAGCTCACCACGAGTCACAGAAAACAGTCTCAACGTGAAGGAAGAAGGAAAACCAGTAATGCTTGATCATAGGAAAGCTAAACCCATTAGGAGCACAAGGAAAACTGCAGTTCTCATTAAGGCATGTATTGCTCCTCCCTGCACATCTGCCTCTCTGAGCCACTGTTTCACAGTTTCAAGGTCAAATGCAGCATAAAGCAGTACAGCATCACTGAGCCAGTCCTGGGTGTTAACTTGAACTGAAATCAGTCATTAATATGAAACACAAAGAAAATTCCTGTATGACAAAAAAAAAAAAAAAAAAAAAGAAAAAAAAAAAAGAAAAAAAAAGAAAAAAGCACCACAGAAGCCATTTCCATGCAGCAAGGAAAACAGTGTTTTGCAACTCATAAAAAGAATGTTTATATTAATTCCAAAGTAAATTGTCATTCTTAGTAAGAAAAAAAAAATGTGTTTTTAAATTTCGCACTGTAACTCTTCTGTACAGCATTACTACAGTTTAGCATGCTTGCAAAAAAGTTGCATCCCGGTGAAAGCACTTTGAGGACATCTGTTGGCTTTACTTGGAGTAAAGAAGGTAGAGAAAGAGAAGCACAATCACTGTTTCTGCTGCTTTCACAGGGAAAACTGCTTCCACAGGGAAGATGGAAATGTTGAGATTCCTCTGGTGAACAACAAATATTAGTTTGACTTGATTTGAATATCCACAGCACACAGCTTGAAAATGGGTGTCCAGACGTTTTTTCATGGTAACATGCAAGTGCCTACAAGGCTATGAAATACCCTGTCAGCTAAACACACCACACAATCTGTAGTTCCTGTTTAAGAAACACACACACACAAACACACACAAGGAATTTATACATCATTTAAGCCAGAAACCTAAACCAGCAAGATGTGAGTGCTTGACTTCCCTATTATCCTTTGAGAATCAGACACCCCAGTGCTGCTGAGTGGCAGAGAGGTGAGCAACTCATAGCTGAGGAGCGGCAGGAGGGAGAGGGGAGCATCCTGTGACCCCACCACCAACCAGGCTGGTCTGGCTGCTACGCCTTTTTCCTAGAGCACACTCTTGTACACCTTGAGAAAATACTTGTGCACTCCCTGAAAAGACACAAGTGGAACAGAGACCTCTGCTACACGGCAGCCAAAAAGGGGTTAAGTGACCTAAAGTGCTTTATCTGCTTCCACAGAATCCTAGGGATCATTTTACTGGCCTCTTGTATGCATGAAAATTCACACAATACACCACTGATGTGCAAACTAGTCAACCGAGTACTCCTACTTTTACTTCTATGTAACTGCCCTGCCACTAATATATTTAAAAATATTTCTTGACCTAGATGAATCTCTTCCCTTTTTACAGTCCACGGTAGCTCAAAAATAATTGTTTTTAGGGTATATACTACCATGGTAAAATACCTGGTTTACATGGGCATACTCTGGCTTGAAAAATGAATGCTGGACAATTGGAAATGGTTCACAGCCCTCTGCTTTGCTAAGATTATCCCTCCCCTGGGAAGATACAGAAAATTAATACTTTTGAAGAGTTTTGGAGACCTTGTAAAAATCAGTTAAATATAGTAAGTGTACAATATAATAAAGGCAAACACAATAGGATTTTTTTCACCTAAAGGCTAAAATTATGCAGGAGTAACAAAAGAAATAGATTGCTGTACAGAGAAAATAAGTTGGTAGCCATTCATAATTCATAAAGTGTCCTTTAATAGGGTTTAGATGGTTCTAGGAAATATACAGTAACACTTTTTCATGGGCTATTTTTCTGCAATCAAAGTTTTAATTATCCTTTTGTGGCTTTCAAGTTTAGGAAGAAACAAAATAAAACCACAGGTCACTCATCTCTGAGCTGGGCAGTTGCTATGGATTGACCAAGGCCAGCAGCTAAGCGACCACATGCCACTTGCTTATGAGGGGTGAAAACTCATGGGCTGAGATAAAGACCATTTAATAAGAAAGAGATTTTAAAAAATAATAATGATGCACACACAATCATTCACCACCTCTCTCACCAGCAGACTGATGCCCAGCCATTCTCCAAGCAATGGAGAGTATTGCCAAGGACTCCCTTGGCAAGAGTAGTCCTGCAGTCTTTACTGCTGACCATGATGTTGTATGATATTGAGTATCAGTTGGACAGTTTGGGTCATCTGTCCCAGCCGTGTCTCCTGCTACTCTCTTCCCACCACTAGATTGCTTGCTAGGGGAGGCAGCACGAGAGGCAGAGGAAGCTTTGGTGCTGTGCAAGCACTGCCCAGCAATAGCCAAAGCACTGGTGTGTAACCAGTACTATTTTAGTCATGAATGCAGTGCAGAGCACCCTGTGCAAAGAACATTAACTCCATCCCAGACAGAACCAGTACAGAGGCTCAATTTCTTTTCTCACAGCTTCCTTTCAGCTCAATAGAAATGCACACTGCAGATGGTGATTAGAGAGTACTTTTCACTGTTAACTGTCAGTTCACTGCACGCTCCTAGTTCCATGTCCTTTTCCTTCAGAAGATGAAGAGTTAGTTGAGAGCTAAACCAAGCAGAAACTGAAGGAAGGTTTCTGGCAGAAATCTATTCCAAACCCAATATCATCTTTTTCTAGCTTAGATACAGATCAGCAAGATGCTTAGCCCCAGCTGCCTAAAAATGTGTGTTTTCCCCACCACTATTTTAGTTAGTACTTCAGCCTGTAATGGTGTCTCCTTTCTGTTCTAAAGACTGCTAACAAAAGTTCAGTTCAGAAATCAAAATCTGTCTATACAGATCTAAGATACTGAAGGTTCAAAATACTTCCGGGATAGTATTTAATTCCCACTATTAAAATCTCAGTTCTCACTATTAAAACCTGAATTTTCAATCTGAAACAGTGTAGTGAAGGTTAAAATGACAAACAGCTACTTAAGGCTGTTTATGCTTGAAATTGTTCTGAAAACAGGCATCAAAGAAAAACATGGGTGATGGGGATTATACTGTTGCATAGCATCAGAAGGCTGCTTAAACAGCTACTTCTAACAGGATTAATCAAACTCATTGACGACAAATGAAGTTAGAATCTGAAGATACTGTCATCTAACACATTTCAACCTTTTCAAAATTTGCACTAAGACATCTCCCAAATTCTGTTTCAGGCTTTTCCTGATATTTTCTGGTTCTCAGCTGGAAACAAGTGTTTATTGCGATTTTTAGAATGCTCCCACTTTCAAAATTGCCTCTTTAATTTTGCAGTCTTGTGATACTCACCTGGCTTCACTCATTTCAGTGGAGGGTTTTCAGTCAGCTTCAGGTGTTTTCCTGAACTTCAGTCGGTGACTCCAGAATTCAATTAACAGTACAAATAAGTTTTCACCTTTTGTACTCATCTAAACTTTATTTAAAGGCCCTACATAATTTCTTTTGTTTATCTTCCATAATCTTGTTTCGATGTCAGTAAGTACCTGTCAACAGTAAGACAGAAACTTTAACTTTCCTTGCTAAAATGTTGGGGTTTTTTTTATTTACAGAAGAAATTCTTAATAAGAAGTGGTTTAGTATGTTAGAAAGACTTTCGTACAAAAGCTCCTCAAATACTTCTGAAAATTTTAATCTATTTCAAATACTACAAATTTTTATTAAAAAAAAAAAACCAACTATTTAGGCCATAATTTCAAAATACTTGTAAAACAAGCCAACCATTTTACAATTTAGCTTTATTTAGACTGATGAATTTCCACTATGCATTAATTTATGCTTAGCATATTGTTCAACTTCCATTCCACTTTCAGGACAACTCATTCTGACATGTTAAAAAAACATAGTTACAGTTCTTGTTATGCTAGTTTTTGTCTTGGGTCCGTATGAGATCTCTGTGGAGAAACTGTTGAAACAGATTTTCCATCCAAACCAAAATAATCTATCAGTTTCTTAATATTGTTCTCATCTCTTTCCCAAAGAAACCTGATATTCTTTGGCAGAAAAAGCTTGAGAGACATGGTTTGTGTTCTTCTCACAGACACACAGGATGATGACAGGGCTTAAATAAAAACAAACAAAAGTAATGTATTTTGATCCTCTCTTGAAAAAATATCAATTACTCAATACGCTTTTCTTCTCACTATTTAAAAAAGCCTTAAAGACATTAAAGGCAAAGGAGACTTGAGAACTGAGACATTCGGAACAGCTGTGACAACATTGTCAATTTGATACGATTTACTCTAATGAATCACATAGCAATAGTGATGTATTTAGGTTATATTTTCACATAGTAAACCCTTTCTTTTGCAAAGCACTGTCAGCTAGTGGTGTCATTCCACTCACCACATTGTATAATTAGCCCAAGCTGACAAATACCAACTATTATAATTTCTGAAAGACTGATACTGAAATACTATGAAGTTCTAGGCAGCCTTTAAAATTTGACTGAGGGAGATTTGGACACCTAATCTGCAACACAGTTTGGAAGAGTCAGGCCACCAAGTCTCCTCATTTTAAAATCTCCCCCTTCATTCCCCTGTTGCCCAGGAACAGTCCTTTCAGATTTACTGGGGTTCTCTCATTCTTGTGCTGTGCCAAGCACACAAGTGTCTAGGATCACCATTGCTTCAAACTAGCAAAGAACTGGGGAAAGTGATATTACTATTTGCCTTAAGGAAGGGAAGATACAACATTAACCTTCAAGGTTAGCAAATCAGACATGAAATATTAATTACACATAATTTCAGAAGAAAGGAAGAAAAGCATTTTCACTGTTCTCAAAAAAAATCTTCAGTTAGATCTGACTGTGACAGCTCTGCCCACAAAGTGTGGGAGTATCTGTCAAAAAATCAACTTCCAAGATTCAAGTGATATGTCCTCATCAACAGTTTCACCAAGAAAGTGGTAACCCTTTATGTTTAATTCTGCACTGTACCCATTATTCTTTGTCACTTTTTTGTGGTATCAGCAGCTAGGGAAGTTTAAGGCACCCAAATGAGTTCATTTGGCAACACAGATCTTGTACTTCTACTGGGCATCTGCCAGTGCTCAGTCTGCCTGAAGCAATGTGAAAGAACAAGATAAAATAAGTCTGCTGAGAGAAATACTGGCAAAAGCAACATTCAACTTCACTAGTTCAGTCTTAAAATAGATCCTTAGAGCAGAAAGCAATTACAACAGGAGTTGATAAACTCTTGAAAGTAAAAGCCTGTATGAGAATTTTCATGCAGTTTTATGTCATGACATATATCAATCAGCCACAATGTTGTCCAAACATTCTTTATGACAAAATATTTATTCTGAGATCTCTTATTTGGTGATAATGTGCACTAGACTCTGTGCATGCTCACAACAAGACGATTTCAGGCTGTTAGGAGCTACTTTGCTCTTGAAACTGTTGAACTCCTTCCTCAAATTTGGGAAGAAGAATGCATGAGGTGTTAAATATGTTTCCTGAACAGAGACAACAACAAAATCGATCTGTGGAAATAGTTCAGGTTTGGGTATATAGGAACTGTCACACAGTCCAGAAGGGGAACACCTGCCTTTAAGCAGTGAGAGGCAGCAATAGGAAAGGAGCCTGAGCTCAATATTTTAGCTTTTTTCTGGTAAAGAATATATTTACCTAGAGACTAGGAAATTTTCTCTAATAAAAAATTTAGCTGAATATATTCCTATTTACATAGATGTTTACTACTGCAAACTTGTGGTAGGCTGTAATCCTTTCCCAGGAGCTTGCTCATGCCCTGCAGACTGCATCCTGGCCAGCCGCTGAGGTGCCTGGTGCAGGCAGTCTGTGGGAGGCTGGCACATGATCAGCACAAGCCCACGCGGCTCTTCCAGCCTGCTCCAAGCCTGGGGGTCTCACAGTGACTGCAGCTGCACCATAAACAAACAGCAGCTGAGGACCCTGAACATTTTGTGCTATGGGGTCCGGAGTGTCACCTAATTTAACTGTTTAAGCAATGACTTTAAGACCTGGTGGTTACTGGGTGCACTCAGCCTTCCTGTTTTGTGGCACCCAAGCAACACCAGCAACTTTCTCATTATTTGTGCTTTTCTCCCAGTACAGGTGGCTGTTGATAGGCTGCACTAAAACACTTGAACTGCTAGTCACTGTCCACAAAGGGATGAGTGGCTCACTATTATTTATTCAGAATTGCCAGAGGTGAACAGTTTTATCGGACTAATGATAAAGCCAAGAAGGAAATACCCAGCACAGACCTAGAGAACCAAGAGTTTACTGGGAATGGGAAGACATTGGGTTTTCAGAAGTATGTCTGTGTATCAGGCGGAAGTACTCAGCCCTGATCTCAGTTTCCCATGCAGAATAAGGCTGAGGGGAAGGTAGATGTTTCCAGTCTTTTTATTAAGTCCAGGTTTCCCCCTCTCTATTCATGAAAGAGAAGTCATAAATAACTAATCAGGGATGGGCTGATGTGACAGAAACATACATTGGGCAGGCACAGAAATAGAAGTAGGCTTTGTGGGTACTTCACACAGAAGATAAGACTTTGCAAAAGATGTTACAGTTAAACTGGACAGTGCTTTCATGTAATTGCCCTCCAGTTTTACTGGTCAGGATGTAAAACAACTGAGAAGCTGGGAACAGATTTTCTGGTGATGTTCTACTACAATATTCCGGGGGAATCAATGGGAAAATTCCCAATTTGTATCAACCAGAAAGCCAGCCTGTATACAATAAACTAGAGAATGATCGTTTCTCCAGGGGAAGCACTGTTCACTGGCACCTCCCATGACAGCAACAGGGTGCCTGCAAATGACAACCATGTAACAGCTTTAACCTGACACTTCTGGCCATCTTCAGCAGAATGGTCCCTTTCCTGAACATCTGTTCCACTCCAAGAGAAAACATTGCTGAACTCAGAAAATGCAAAGAAAAACAGGGCTCAATCCATTGCTTCCCTTTCCTTTAGATTCACAGATTCCCCTGGCTCAGTGGGAGAGGTCTGAAACTCCACAGAGGTGAATGGGAGCTTTCCAGGGCAAAAGTTGCGTGGTGGTGGTCTCAGCTGCCGGTGGTGCTGCAGGTGGCATGCTCCCTCCATGCTCATGGGCACCAGGCAGTAAATCTGCACTAGGCATTGGGATATTTATTGTGCCAGTCCTCTGTGCACAGAAAATCTGCATGGTTTACACAGGAAAGCCTGCTCTTTGCAGGAGAGGCAACCACCTACAACTGCACAAGTAGGCATGCATCTTCTCCATTGGTTGGCCATGATGCCGGCTTTTTGTACACAGGTTATACTTCCTCCAGACATTTATACCTTGGTACAGTAGCTGAGTACATCACTCTTTGAGTACAGTTAGCAAAGTCCACAGCTGCAGCAAACTAAAGAACCATGCTAGCCTTGGCAAACCAGGGCTCACCAGCAGAAAACCTTGTGTCCTTGTGAAAAAGGATCGAGTAGATGAGATCTGTTAAAAACCCTCTCAGCATATTCTGCAAGAACTTGCGCCTTAGCCCTGGTGCCCACAGCTCTGACACCTCGGAATTTTGTATTTTATTATTTTTTCCCTGCCACCACTCTCTTTCACATGGTCCCAAATGCTTGTGAGGTTGAGCGAAGGCTCAGATCAGGAAAATGGTCTGGCTGATGTTATTTGGAGGGGTATGCGGGACAAAGGCAACTTCACACAGTGAAGCCAGGGTGAGAGAAAGATAGAACAAGTTAAACAGTCCACACAGAAGGTCAGGTCACCTCTGTCCCTGGGGATTATCTTTAACCATCCACAGTTCTACAATATAGAACTGTACAGTTCTATAATGTCTTAAAAAAAATGTGTACATCAGGCAACATAACATAAAGTAAATAGTTTTTAACTGGAACAGGTATGAATACTATAATAAGAATAAAGCCCAAACTTCCAGGGACTGTATTTAAGCAATGGCCTACCATCCATATAAATGCAACAGCAGAAACAGGGAGAAATCATAGAATTGTAGAATGGTTTGCGTTGAAAGGGACCTTAATGAACACCTAGTTCCAATCCCCCTGCCACAGGCAGGGACACCTTTCATGAGACCAGGTTGCCTAAAGCCACATCCAACCCAGTCTTGAACACTTCCAGGGATGGGGCATCCACAGCTTCTCTGGACAACCTGTTCCAGTGTCTCACCACCCTCTCAATACAGAGCTTCTACCCAATATCTGATCTAAATCTTTTAGTTCAAAACTATCACCCCTTGTCCTACCCCATAACTAATGCTGATCAAAACATTATATTGACTTTCCTATATACACCCAGGTGAAATTAGATGACTGGCTGAAACAGTCATGAATACACCACTCATGCCTGAAGTGAACAACATGTATTCCTCAACAGAAACAGAAACAGCAGTCTTTCATTTCTGAAAGTACCGTCATGTTGGTTGTGCTAAGAATAAGGAATTATTACTAAAAAGTAATAAAAAGGAAAATGCCTTTTCACAACATTATAAAGGATAAGATTTTTGTGTAGTGGGACATCAGACTGGCATAAATTACAAAGAGAAACCTTGTGAACTAGTGGAGTCAAGGTGTAGATAAACTTATCCAAGGTAAAACAGTTACCCACAAGAAACCCTACATAAACATACTGCAGTTAAAAACTCCAGAGCTTTGTCTTCATAAAGAATCCTCACTAGGATCATGAAGTTGCAAGAGTTACTTCTCATTTTTTCTTAGAAATGACCTAAAAAATATGCCCTGAAGCCACAGAGGACACCTGCAGCTAAGTAATCAACATAAAGCACTCTAAATGTGAGTTGTCATTTCTATGATGAAAGTAGTAATAAACCAACCCATTTCAGCCATATCTAGTCATTGAGTGCATTTAACTGCTTCCATGACACCTTTCAGGTGGAAATCCTTACTTCAAAATCAGTAAACTTCAAAGTTTGAGTATGAAAAATAGGATTTAGCCATATTCTAATGAAATAATTTAACCCTTTTTTTAGTTTTAACAGTTTGACAAAATACTTCACAAATTCCTTTATTTATAGAAGCTTTTAGTAGAGTATCATGCGATTTATTTTCAGGAGAATTATATCCTGTTTTTAAACACTGTATAAGGTAAAAAAAAAAAACACTGTGAAGCTCATGATGATCTAGTTGATGTTTAAATTAGTTTAGTACAATAATATCCAAATGTGGTAATGTAAAATAACATTTACAATTGGGCCATGCCATTTGAATGAAATGAAAGTACCATTAAGCTCAATGAAGGATATGCATGTGCGTACAGTACAGCAAATATTTGCAAGCTGCTTGCTAATACACTTTTGTGCTCTACTGATTTAGCAGGCATTCTCAGTGTTACCATTATCCACAGTACCCTGAGTATGTCCTACTCTCTGTGCTTTGCTTATAAATGGGTATATGTAGCTTAAATGTAGAGATGAATTGGGGTTGTTCTTAGCATGATCATACCTCTGTATTTTGCTGCATCCTGTGTCTTTTCATTTTTGCATTCTTCATGTGTCTTAGTAATATGCTTTATTTCACTTGCAACAGAAATTCCAGAGAAACAAACTTCAGAGGCGTTAATTTTTAAATGCACCTTATGTCCTGAAAAAATTGAAAACTCCTTCTGTCTTCAAAATGGTATTAGTAGTAATGTCATTAGTTGGCCATCTGGGACCTAATCAGATGGATCACAACACATAGTTGGCATGCTCTGATGATGTATTTTACTCTGAAGCACTATATTATGCCTCCTCAAGGGGTTCGATGTATGAATATTGCCGCAATGTGGTACCCATATGAATGTTTCACATAAATTTAGGAGAACCTTATTATGAATTAACAGTGAATTAATATCAATTTCTGGTAACCACTAAGGTAGGTTTAGCAGACTGACTACCAGATGCTGAACAGGGTGAAAAAAATACCCAAACAACCTGGTACATGTAGTTTGGAAATAAGCAAATCTCACAACCTTGTATTCTGCTATGCCAAACGCTATGCTGGCCCCAGACTCACTCCTATCATGAGTATCATGAAAAAAGATCTCTTTTATTTCAATGACAGCATTTAATTAAGCAGCAGAATTGCTTGGAGAGAATCCCTGGAAAAACAGGATCTGGAATCATGCCCTCAGTACCATTTCATATAGCATAACTTGAAATCATACAGAAGACTCACCTGTTTCAACTAACCTTCCTGTGAAATCACTCCTTTCCCGCACAGCAGCAGACGACCTTTATATTCCAGCCTGGCACCAATCTTGTTGGCATACTGCATGCACCACAGGTACTGACTCACAGCAGGCTCTTTTTCCACCCTCACTAATGTAACTTCACAATAGATTATTGAGCTGCTTATCCCACAGAGGTTTAGACTCTGTACAACCAACTCAGTCCCTGGCTAGGTGTCATACTCCAAGTTCCTTGGTGCAGCTAAGCCTGCCTTTGTACAGTCAGTTGTTCAAAATCCCCCCTTAACTCCCTCAGAAACAATCAATTCCAATACAGAGAGAATGGTACATTTCAGAACAGTTGCATAGCTTGCTTTCTTGTCAGCCATGGGTTCAGTCATTCTGTCCACAGAGGGAGTGATGAAATTTTCTGACTTCAGTGATAATTAAAGTTTGTCAAGCAAATTTCTGACCTTGATGCACCTTGATGCAGTGAGTGGTAAAACTTCCATGAAAATGAGGACACAATTGTACCCTGGCATTTTTAGAACATGTTTATTTTCTGATTGTGACAAACTTGTATAATTACTGTAAGAGAAAGTTTAGCCTATGGGGGGGACTGTCTTCCATAGGCTATAGCTGTTCAAGACTTTTTCTCCAGAATTTCCATCCCCTCTCTGTGTTCTGCCAATATGGGTTTAGTGTACTGGAGATGAACAATGAATGGACAACAAGTAACTAAGAGCAAGTAAGGTTCATCACAATTTACCATTTCCTCTCAGGAGTCAGATTCCATGCTTCAGCTAAACGGAACTGGAAAACACCTGGTGGCTTAGAAACTAATCCTCTGTCTGATTGAAAATCCCTCTTTTTTAAAGACTGGCAAGCTTGCGATATTATTTTTTTTCCAAGCTGGCAAAAGCATGGCAAAAGCAAGAAACATCTCTGGTACTATCAAACTGTCAATCTCATAGTCGTGTTATTTGATGATATGAATGGGTCTTCATTGAGCTATTTGATTTATAAATCTGATTCATGCTGTGATCCTGTTGCCCAAGACATCAAGTATATGTTCATTAATATTACAATTCACAAAAACACACACATAGCTGAAAAGGTGACTGTCTCACTAACACTTTTTGGATTTACTGTATTTACCAAACATAAAAAAAAATAAAATCAGGAAAAATGTGATAAGCAGCACACAACAGACTTTAATGAAAGCTTTTTGTACACTTCATTAAAAGCCTGCCTGATGTATTTCCCACCAGTACCTGTACAAGAATGAAACAAAGAAAAAGATTCTGTCACATAAGGCAGGCAACTCTCACAATACATATTTTTGCAAAATAGCCTGTAATATCTAAGAGACTTACTTCAGCACAGCTTTAGTTCATCAAAGTACAGATGGGTTTGTTTCCTGAAACAACCTGTAAGCCTCAACCTTCAACATGTGCATACTACACGTATTCGACAGGTGTTTGCAAATGGGGGAAGAATTCAACACAGCAGCTATTACCAGGATCAGACCTGCTTCTGTTCCTTCTGTATAACTTAGGAATAATACCAGGAAACTCTAATGTGCTTTAATCTTATAAAATTAAACTGGGTGGAGACCTGAAGGCTGAAGCACAATCTTTTGGGAAAACCTGGCTTGCATCTGAATCAATTAGAAAATAGTTTTGACTCCTAATAGAACCTAAAAATGGTAGGATGGACTTGTAGAACATTCCATTTAATGCAAGAACATTTTCTTTATGCCGCTCACATGGCTGCTAAAACACAAAGGAGTTTATTTATAAAACACCATTATCCCCTTTTCCTTTTTCCTCCCCAAAAGGGAGATGTCACCAAAGACGCATATACATAAAGTCTCTTGAAGTCTCACAAACATACACACCTACATATACATTATATACACATCTACATACACATACATACACATCTACATCTACTTACATACACATACAGGACTCTTAGTTAAGAACTGCAGCCACCTGCAGATATGGCAAAGCCACGGGCAACTTTGCATTCCAAAGAAATGGAGGTCAGTAGAAAACAGAGCAATACAAAGGGGAATTTACAGCCTGGACAGCTTGTCAGCACCCAAGACAGCCTGCACCCCCAGGGGAATCACAGGTGTCTACTGCCAGTCATGACAATGAAGTTAGAGACAGCTGGCTAACATGGGAGCCAGTAGCTTGTGCAAGGGCACAGTGCAGCCCCATACTTAAGTGGGCGTCAGTTGTAGGAAATCCTGAAGGCAGTAAAGCCACCCATTAGGGTCAGGTCAGATGTGGTTAAGCGCCTGGCTCACCCCAAGCCTGGGGAGTATCTATCAGCTGGTGTGAAATGCTGCTGTGCTCTTCCAAACCAGGTGGGCAGGGTGCCAACACAGCTCTTTCATCAAAGGTACAAAGAGAGCTGAGTGCCTTACAAGTTATCCTCCACCCTCCCATCAGATAAGGAAATGCCAGGAGAGGCAACCATCTGCACTGCCCCTTCACACTCCACCTGCGATGGGGGCAGGTAGCAGGGCACAGCCAACTGAAGCAAGAAGTTATCACAGAAAAGTATTCGGTGATAAAAATACTTGGAGAGTTAAGAAATGCCTGGGAAACAACAATCCCGCTGCTCATGTTTTTCCTGCAGATCTAGAATTTTTATTTTAGCATCTTAAAATAAAAATGTTTATTCTTTTCAGGAGCTCATGTCAGCCTCTCCAGCAGTGGGAGCAGAAAGCTACTTTAGAACCAGGATACGTGCCAAGGAATCCGTACAAACCCTTCAGCAGCTAAGCTTTGCTTAGAAATGACAGTTTGGTGGAGCAGATGTGATGGGAGTCACAGAAGTATGAGCTTGGTCCTCCCCACAGGGTGCTGTGCCTGAGATTATGGACCCAGGGGAAAAGAAACCCAGCTTTTGTTATTGCCTTACGTATTTTCTGGGCAATATAATATATTTATTATATCCAATAAATAGCAAATAGATGCTGCTGAATATTTGATTACTTTTCTCACTTCTCAGCACCCACAAATGTTGTATAATTCATAGACCCAGAAAAAAAAAAAAAAATCATTCTATTCCTGTGCTTTTGAAACAGCAAGAGGTGGGTCTGGTTTATGCCCTGCGACAGTGGACTTTTGTATGTACGGTTCCTTCTCTTAACAGGGGAAAAAGAAGATGACTGAAAGTTCGCTGAAGAAAAGGATGGGCAGGGAAGAATTTGAGCTTGAGGTTAATTGTAACATGATGATTTTATAGGCTTGAAACGTAAAAAATTAGAACTCAAATGACCACAGGGATAGATTTTAAAATATTGCTAGAAAAATCTCTATAAGAAAATACTGCTACTAAGGTTTAATCTCTCTCCCTTTATCTTCATTTTGTTGGCTTATTTCAGTCCCTTTCTTCATAGAATCCTTCTTCTGCGCGTCTCTCTGACATTGTCATACATCAAAAATACTAACTTCTACAAACAGCACCCAACAGTACACTCTCCAAGCCCAGAAAAAACTGAAGACTTGCTAGTTTTGTTGAGAACACGTAGGTTCAGACTGTCACAAGACTGATGTGTGCCGGGGGGGTCATTCCCCAGAGTACAGCCCTCACTGACTATGGAAAGGTTCGTCTCTCTCAGAAAGCCAAAAAATAAGGAAACATTTTCTTTCTGAAAGCTTAGGTTCCTTCCAAAAGTTTCTTTGGAACAGCGTTCTCTACATACTCAGCGAAGCAGTGGCCTGCTCTAGCATCATCGTGCGGTGGACTGTAATGTCACTGAGCACTGGACTATGACAGATTTACTTTATGATCTATTTTAAACCTGCAGATTTCCTTGACTCAGATGCCTCCGTGTTGTCATGGTGCGTACGTCCTCGTCATTTCAGGCAGGTTCTCAGGTTGGAGGCCTGTCCCTCCAAACATGCAGATGGAACAACCGTGCAAGAACAATTGCAGAGAGAACTGCTTCCTGGCTTTGGCCTTCCCCTACCCCAGGCAGCAACAAGGGCAGCCATTTCACTGGGCAAGCAGTGCCGGCAAATTGTGCAGCCCGGCAAAGAGAACCAAAGTGTCTGTGTGCCCGTCACCCCCAGTCCTACAGCGGGGGAGAGGAGACACTCTGACTTTAAAAGCAAACTGGCAAAAAACTTTGTGCAGAGGAGACCGGCCTGGAACGTCTGCGTGCGTTTGCCTCTCCCATTGGTGTAGACGAGAAGCATTGCGAGGAGAAGAGGCGGGCTGCCACCTCAGGAGATTGTAATGGGCAGAGCCATGTGGCCGACTTACACCGCACCCTTCACTCTCACAGAGTCAAACATAAACCCAACGGGCAATGCTCTTCCGGGATAAAAACGAAGCGCTTGGACCAAGGACTAGAGGTGACCCTGAAAGCCAGAGGCAAGAGCGGATAACGGGACAGCACGGCCCACACGGGGATCCGTCCCTGCTCCCTGGCAGTGCCAGCAGGGAGCCCTGCGCCCCTTCGACCGTACTCTGTTGGGGCAGCCGCTACAACTCCTCCCAGCGCAGAGCGGATCGGGCTCCATTGCTGGTGCTTTTGGGGACAACCAACGCCACAGCTGGCCAGGAGCACCGGCGACCAGAAGGGTGGCAAACGTGGGAAGCAGAGAGGGACCCGGCACTGAGGGCGAGTGCCAGCGGGAGTGGATGGGGCTGGAGCAAAGTGCCCCTTTAGGCTTCTCCCTGTGGGTGGGGGCACAACCCAGCAGGCTGGGAGACTTTGGCCCAGGGCTGCCCACCGAGCGCCCAGCTCCTCCCTGCAGATCCTGGCACTGCACAGCGAAAGGCAGCCAGCTGCGGGAGGCGTCACCCAGCTGTGGGCAGGCCACGCTGACTGGTCCCACCAGGCTCCCCCTCGCAGGAGACCTGTGCGGGGCGTCAGGAGCGGGGACGGGACACACAGCCAGGGCTGCAGGTCACAGGGGTCCAAGCTGGAGCAACACAGGAAGGTAGAAGATGAAAACAAGAAACGCTGTTTTCTTTTCTCTCTGTGAGAAGGCCCACTGTGACATCACCGCGTGGTGGAAGCTGACATCACCTAGCAACAGATAGTGGCATCAGCGAGTGATGGCCTTGTGACCTCACATCCCTCACCGCTTATCTTCGGGCGCCAGCAGAGCCTGGGCCAGTCTGGCTCGTGCCTGGCCTCCTGCCGAGCGTGCCTGCGAGGTCTGAGGCTTCTCCTGGTGCTGGGTGGTGCTTTGGGGGTTGCCGCCGGCAGCTCTCGGTGTCCATCCCAGAGCCATCACCTGTGTTTCCCCGGCCCTGCCTGGATCAGGCAGCCGGGCACCGCGGGCTGTGCTTGCGGCAGCACAGGTGAGCCGTGCGGGGAACCGTCCCCCGGGGTGGCCGTGGGGCAGGTGACAGGACTTGGGGACTCGGGGAGACGGGAGGGTGTCCTCCTTGAGGGGCCTGGCCATTTCTTTCTCCCCTCCCTTCCCCGAGGCAGCGGGCTGAGCGTGGACTCTCCATTTTGCAGCGTGTGACACCAGTGAGGGGGAGCAGCTCCTCACCCCCGGCTCTCCCCAGCCTGCTGCAACAAGCAGACATGGCCAATGAGTCAGAGTGGAGCTGCCCCATCTGCCAGGAGGCTGACAAGGAGGTTGCTTACGCAATGCCCTGTAACCACCAGTTCTGCCTGGGCTGCATCGTGCGCTGGGGAAAGAGGAAGAGGTCGTGCCCCCTTTGCAGAAGACCAATGGAGACTATCAAGTTTTCTGTGCGGGCAGAAAACGACTACATATGGTGTAACATCCAAGCCCGCCACGAGTCACAAGATGCCGGCAGCCAGGCAGGTGGACTTCCTGAACGCCTGGCCGAAAACAGCCCCCCTCGCCCCGTGGCGTCCCCTCCATCTTCTCCGCAGGGGATGCCGTCCCCAGCTGAGCAGGGTCCTGCGGGGACAGAGGCTGTGGGTGGCCTCCTGCCCCAGGTCTGGGCGGAACTTTTCCAAAGGCAAGAGCACCTCCTGGATCCCGTGCTGCCCTGGCTGCGCCACGAGCTGGCAGCAATATTTGGAGCCCAGTGGTGGCTGGCAAAGAGTGCAGAGGGAAACATCCTGCACTGCCTCTGCATCTGCGGTCTGGATCGGGAGCTCGTGGTCCACAGACTGCAGGACTGCCTTCAGGGACATACAGCACAGCTGGTCCATGGCATCATCCATAGCATTGTGGAGAGGTGCAGCGAGCAGGCCCAGAGGCTGCTGCACTCCCATGCTGTGGGGGACAGGGACAACAGCCCTGTGGCTAGTTCCAACCCTTCCAGCTCCAGCTCCTTCAGCTCCAGCCGCACCACCTCCCACGAGGGGACTCCCAGCTCCAGCCCCTCCAGCTCCTCCAGCTCCAGCCGCACCACCTCCCGCGAGGGGACTCCCAGCTCCAGCTCCTCCAGCTCCAGCTCCTCCAGCTCCTGCCGCACTGCCTCCCACGAGGGGACTCCCAGCTCCAGCCTGGCCTCCTCCAGCAGCCCTGCACGCTCCCCCAGCCAGGAGGAAGCCGGCACGTCAGAGGCCGCCCTCCACAGGGGTCTCGACCACCGCTCACCTGCGCCCGTCCCTGCAGAGCAGGAGCAGCCCCAGGAGGAGCCGCGGCAGGCACAGGTGGTGGCTGGTCCCTCTGCCCAGGGCAGCCGCTGCAGCCCCTCGGATCCTGTCTGGGACAGGGAGGACCACTTGCCCTGGGGACCCCGGCGCCCCCCAAAGAGGAGGGCCACTGACCCCCAGGACTCTCCCCAGCCCTGCAAGAGGTGACCCGCTAGCACGGCTCCAGCACCTCCATGTTCAAGGGCAAGGAAATAAATTCCTGTTTCCCTGACACAGGCTCTGTGTGCTTCTTTCTCTCTCTTCTGGTGCCCGTCCCTGATTCCTGTGCCCCACCGTGGGTGGCACCTGCCTGGGGGGGTGGGGGGGGAACGGCCATAGGTCCCCGGAGCCCCAGGGCCATGTGGGCAGCACCTCCTCCTGCAGGCAATCCTGCTGCAGCTGCAGCACAGCAGATGCCGAGGGCAGAGCGGGCAGGAGGGGAAGCTGCTTTCATCGCACGTCCAATGCCCTCAGCCTGCACCCAGTCCCTCCCTCTGCCCGCTACCAACACTTCTGCTCTGCTCTGGGTTCTCTGCACTGTCTGGTGTCGGCCAGGGTAAGCTCGCTACTGGGAGAGCTGTCAAGGAGGCAGGGACCAAGGGCAGGGCAGTGAGAGAAGAAATGTAGAGATACCAGCAGAGGAGAAGAGGTAAGGAGCACAAACTTGGGAAGATGCACATATGGACAGCAGGCGCGTGCTCAAATGTCACCTCCTTGTGTATATTCCGTGCCCTCACGTTCTCCTCAGATCCCACAGTCACGGTACCAGGAGGCCTTTGGTAGGGAAGCGTCACCTTCCAGGCTGAATCCTGTCCGCACCAGCTCTGAGAGAAAGTACAATGGCAGCTGGCTTGGCTTGGGTTGCCTTGTGTTGGGTGGGGTGTGGGTTGAGCTGATTTTTTGAGCCCAGGTTGCACAGCACTAGAAACTCCAGTGCCATCAAGCCATGCAAACTCACGCCTAGCCTAGCCTGGCAGAGGAGAGAATGGCACAGAACAGCACAGAACAGCACAGAAGAGAAGAGCAGAGAAGAAGAGAAGAGAAGAGAAGAGAAGAGAAGAGAAGAGAAGAGAAGAGAAGAGAAGAGAAGAGAAGAGAAGAGAAGAGAAGAGAAGAGAAAAGAGAAGAGAAGAGAAATGAAGAGAAGAGA